>NW_024582073.1:13458355-13536561 GCF_017639235.1 Corvus kubaryi
GGTCGCTTATGGAGAACAGGGGCAGAGAGAAGAAGGGAGAGACATGCTCCGAGTCCTACACATCCAGGCAGAGTAAACAGCAGCACTATCAAACAGCAGTAGTACTTAGACATGATGTCCTTGCACGTTGACTAAACACTGACGCACCGAGAAAGTGTAAGACTTTTTTTGATACTGAAGGTCAGCTGGAATGGGGAAAACGATTAAAGTCTGCACCATTTTGGTATGGTATATCCACAAAGAGAGTAACTTTCTGTTAATGCTTTCAGTAGTCTCAGGTATTTGGCAGCATGAGGAGGAAGGGTACAGGACAAAATTCTCTTCTCTGTGGTCTTGTTACAGGTTCCCAGGTGTGTTACTGAGTTTGCACCAAAGTCACAGGGATCAGAAGAGACACAGGCTCATGGATGCATTTAAACATCATTATTTCCCCAGCTTGTACTCAATCAGAGAAGCTGATGAGGAGAGTAGCAGATGTGAAACCAAGTAAAAGCTGCTTCTTTTACCAAAGAGATTGCCGGTCCTGGGATCCCTCCTCAGGAGCACTGCATGGCTCCAGGGATGAAAACCCAGGTTGCGGCTGTTCTGTCTTTGCCCACATGTGCCATGGCCCTCAGGAAGTCAAATCTCTCTGAAACAGAATAATAGAATAATGTACATTGGAAAAGACCTCTAAGATCATTGAGTCCAACCATTAAAACATTTTTAATGTACCAAGGACCCCTTTGAGAATCAGCAGCTGCTCATTTAGCTTCTGCAGGGCAGTTTTTACATTGTCCAAAGCTACAGGGCATCTGATGCTTGTTTGGTTACAGCAGGAGTCCTACTGAGGGGCAGAGAGAGCTTCTGCCGCCTTTAACCCCTGTGGGAGTGGCCATCTCCTCTAGGCTGCATAGGTGGAATGAAAGATGGTTTGCATCCATGGTAGTCTTGTTCCTGCCTGTACCCTTCTGGGGGAAGCAGGAGAAGAAGTAGGAAGCTTCAAATTTCCAGAGGTGTCAAAATGATACTTTGTATTGGCATGAAAAAAATTCAGAAGAGCTTGAAATCCTGTCTTCCCCAATTCTCAGTTGTATGAAAAGGAGTTTTTCTGGTTTTGTGCCATTCCCTATTCTCAGTGTGTCTTTTGATTCCTTAGGTACACTTTCTTGCTACTCACGCTCTTTCTTATTCCTGGGATTATAATGATGGTTGCTTATGGTCTAATTTCTTTGGAACTCTACAGAGGAATAAAATTTGATGCCAGCCAGAGAAAATCTTCACGAGGTAACAATGCATTTAGGTTTGGGATGCAGTTTTTAAAGTTACAGTTGAAGCTATGAACAGTTATTTTGAGGTTAGTAAAAGGAAATCTTTCTATTTGCAAAAATGATCATTATGGTCAGTTATGTCATGAACTTGCCAGCTGCATTTCTTGATTAAAGTTACTCTGCTGTTAGCAAATAAACCTTTCCTCTGGCTTGTTTGCAAAGACTCAGGGCAGAATACACTAAATTTCTAATTTGTTTATTGTAGAAACACCAAGATTTTTTTTCTGGCCATGGATGAAGACCATTTTTGTGAATAAATGCCACAATTAAAATTGTCAGATTAGGATAGAAGCATATAACCTTGGAAACTGTCTTCTGTCCATACTGGACTAAGCAACGCTCTTGAACCTTTTGCATCATAGAGATAAGATGTGAAAATATTGGGAGACAGTGGATTCAGAGTAGCTGAATAACATGACTGACTCAGAAGCAGGCCAGTGCTTTCTTTGCAGCAGTTGCTCAGCTATGAATTATGTTGTTTGTTTAGGTTTAGACTGCATTCTTCATTTTTTATTTCCCTCACTGTTCAGAGATACTTTGCCAGCTATTTAAACAGCACTTTATATGTACAGAAAGAAGAATGAGTTTCTGCAGCACCAAATACGAGGATGGAGATGGATGTTACCTCAACAAAACCAAAAGAAAAAGGAAAATGCCATTGCAACAGCTCTCTGCTATGAGCCACAACAAAATAGAGAGGGTGAGAAGCAACAGCTCTTCTGCCAACTTAATGGCCAAGAAACTCGTCATCCGTATGCTGATGGTGATAGTGGTTTTGTTTTTCATTTGCTGGACTCCCATCTTCAGCGTCAATGCCTGGCGCGCCTTCGACACGGCTTCCGCAGACCGGCGTCTCTCGGGGGCTCCCATCTCCTTCATCCACTTGCTGTCCTACACCTCTGCCTGCGTGAACCCCATCATTTACTGCTTCATGAACAAGCGTTTCCGCATGGCCTTCCTAGCCACGTTCACCTGCTGTGCCAAGCAAAAGCCCCCCGCAATACAGGAGGAGGCTGCTGATGAAGAGGAGGGGAAAACGACGAGGGCTTCCCTCTCCAAATGTTCTTACACACACATGTCTGCATCTGCACCCCCCTGAGCTGCACCAGGGGAGGCAATGAGTGGTGAATTGTCTGGTCTTGGAAAGTGACTGTGGCATCAGCTGAACATGATTTAGTTCGGAGTTAATGAAACACTTCAGCTGACAGTAAACACAGTGAGAATTTTATGGGAAATAGATGCTATCACTGTCTGAGTGTTACATTACTTTCCCTTCAAAAGTACAAAGGAGGAAGAGTGCTCTGAAGATAAAGGACTTTATGGAAAGCCTTAGAAGTTGCTGTATTTGTCATAAATTCCACTGCAAAAATTGGTGTCCTTTACATCAACAGCTTTGCTCAGTTTTCAGATGCAGTTCTGAGTATCTCTTAAAATTTCTAAGATGGTAATAGATTATCCTCAAACATGAATATGTGTAATGCAGTCTTCACTTCACTAGCTATGCCTCATAAGCAAAAATCTTTCTGTTATATTTGTAGTATATTTTCACATTATTTTAGCTGAGCTAATACATGTTGAGATAATTTTGGTGTTACTCTCACGGCAATTCTGGGGTGGCAAGAATGGGCTTGTCCATGTGAAATGAATGCTTTTAAGTAAAACAATTTCTTTTTTTAAAATAAAATAAATATTGTTGTCTTTGTGGGTGGAATGCATTCTTCGCTAAGGCAATAGCATAAATTAACATAAATTAATGTATTTTTCACTTATTTAAACCCCACAGAACAAGGACAAAGGAATGGCTTTCTTCTGTGCAGCTGAAAGCATCCCCATATGCAAGTGGCGGGGTCTTAGATGAGCCACAAAGGCTCATGTGGAAAATTCCACACTGGGGAAGCACAGGGATAAATGCTTGGGATAAAGCAAAGAGGTGCTTTACAGAGGATGCAGGACTGCAGATGCAGGACTGCAGACGCAGGTTGGTGCCCATGGCACCATGGCACATTTCACAAATACGTTCAGAGCCACTCCAGGCACGGCAATGCCAACAGGGAAGTAAAGCCATCGGGTGCAGGATGGCAGAAAGGGCAGATACAACGAGCAAAGGCTGAAAGGCTTTGTCAGAAAACAGTTTTTCTAAACTTTGGAGCAGCTATTTTCTCCAACTACACATACCTGTAAACAGATTCAACACAGATAAAAACAGCTTTGGATGATGTAATTACCAGTGCTTTGTTGAGCAAGGAATCCAGTCTCTTTCCGGTGCAGCACACAGGTGAGTGTGGGTGTTCAGGTCTTGTCCTTTGCTCTGTGGAACCCAGATAGAGAAGTTACATCACTTATTTTAGTTTGTGAAAATATCCTGTTGGAGATGTTTCTATCTTCTAGCTGAATCAATATCATTAAACACCCTTGTTATTAGACGAGATTAAATTTGAGCACAGCGTGGAATGTAGATGTGGATATTAAATATAAGCCTTCTCAAGGTTTTTAATCAGGAAAATCTGATCTCTTTACAGAATGATTTTAAATTAGAAATGTACTGTGAGTTCCAGCACCCAGATCCATGTTCTGCACTCAGTTATTGCCTGAAATGGTTTACCCTAACAGCTTAGCACACAACTTTGGCTATTATTTTTTTTTTCATCCAGCTTGTCCACAGACAGGAAATTAAAAAAAAAATTCTAAACACTATTTATGCACAATCCATAGAAACAATGTTTTGCCTGCCTTGTTAATAAAGTAGTACTGCTCCTGGAACGGTGCTGAGACTACTGACATCGATCTGACCTTTTGCAAATACGCAATGAATTAAATTATGGGACTTAATTCATAACAGTAAAATGAAAATTTTACTTCACTTAAGGACACAGGTTGAGATCCTCTACAAAACTGCCCTTCAGTGTTGAAACTGAAGGAACAAACTTAGCTGCTTTGGAATTTATGTGGAACAGTGACAGCAGAAAACATATTTGTGAAGTATTTTATACCCTTTGAAAGCCTGGATCTATTATAGATAATAACTTTAAAACTGCTGTTTAAGTGAGAAAACCCCTCACATTTTACTAATATACAGGATGTGACTATTGCTGGCTATGTGCTGTATTGCAGGACAGCCCATGCCCCAGCTCTGTGTGCACTTTCAAAAGCAAATTCCTTTTTATAGATGGAGCTGCTCCAGTACCTGAAGAGTGACATACCAGGACATGCACAGTTCACCTGCTCTCACTGATTGAGTCTGAGGATAGTGGTTTCAGATGAAAGCCAAAAGCTATTTTCAACAATGCCTTAATCAGATCTCAGCCCCCCACGGCCTCCAGTACCTGCGGCTGAAAGGAGCAGAGTTTCTGATTGATTCCCCTCTCGTAACTGTCAGGGAGCACAATTTGGAGGTGATGAAATGAGGGAGGCAGGAGAAGATCCTGATGGAGTGGTGGCTGGGAGACAATCAGAGAAGGGTTGAAATGTGTCATTTCTCCAAGGCCCATCTGTGTGTGCGTCACTCTTCCCCTCCACTGCCCCCTCTGCACCTATTTTCTTGTTATACCAACACAATATTTCTTTTGATTAAACTCCCAAAGCCACAAACCTTACACCGAATTCCAGCAAGAAGAAGGAATTAAGCTTTTAAAATGTAATATTGCAATCCAGTAATTTTGTCTTCTGCCTTAGTCTCCTAGCACAGGAAATTTCAGCCTTTCTGCATCTTAATGCCATTTTTCCTGATCTGGGCATTGCAGAAGTCATTCCTGGCTTCAAATGTTGTCCTTTCATTGTTAAATAATCATAGCATCCTCCCAGTACCTTTAATTCAGATGCTGATGTCACTGAAAAGGTATCTTCAGCAGTAAATATGGGTGGAATAAACATACCAAAGAGCCTATGAAATCTTCTCATTTTAGCAGTAGTTGACAGTGGTTGTGGGGAAAAATCCTATCCTACTACTACGAGCAGTCCCTAAAGCAAACTGTTTTCCAGATGTAGCAGACAAATGGCAAACCAATGAATTTCAGGTGCATAATGCCCATAAATCTCTGAAGTTTTTATCTTCTTTCCCTTTCTCCCAGCTCCCAGGGTTTTTTTTCCCCCGCCCTCTGTCTTACCTCTTTCAGCTGCATGACACCATCTGATTTTTGTCCTGCATGCTTCTCAGTCTCTAGGCTACTTTCCCACCACCACCAATTGCTAGATGATTTTTTCCTCTTTGACATGTTTATTTTCCTTCCCAGATTTACTTTCCCAGAAAGCACTCTCATCTTCATTTCCCCTGTCATCTCCAGCTGACAGACTCCTGGAGCAGGTTTCTTACTCGAAGCAGTGTATTCTGCCCACAACACAGCAGCTCTGCAATCACTGCCTTCAGTCCTGTGTCTGAGTTCACACGTCGGCTCTCAAGCACCGGCTCTCGAACAAGCAGGATGTGCTAGTTCAGAAAACAAAAGTGTAGCGTTAAGTAGCACCCAGATCCTCCTTTGATACTTCTGTCACTATTACTTGCAGCCTCTATTATTAGGGCATGCTTTAAGACTGATGTCTTACAATACTGCTAAATACAGCACTTGGTGAGGGGTCAAAGTAAAGGTATTTCACTGTTGCCAAGGCAAAGGACCTTAATGCTCTCAATGGAAAGCTGCATGTGGATTTGGAACTCCAGCCACTAGAGGTTTACATCCTCTTATATAAGCCATGACCTCTTTTCCGATACCACCAAGCCCTTCTTGGCAAGGTGGGGAGCCTGTCCATGATCTCACCTGCTCCTGCATTTCCTCCTGCTCTTCCTGCCTCCGAGCCCAAGGATGGTGCAACCCCAGTACACCCACCATGGTTCATCACAATGCTTTTCTGGCGTGGAATAGATGACTTCAGGATCAGTCAATACTGATATAGATGTTGAGCTAAACTGAGGGTTTCTAGTGGCAAAAGATGCTTATTCTCAAAAGGAAAGTATAGAAAGATAAAACCTAATGGTTTTGATTTTGAGAAAGGTTTATGTGAGAGCAGGGGCTGTAGCCTTTTTACTACAGCATCAGAGTGGTAGAGAGTATAAAATGAAAGTTTAGACTTTTGGTTGGGTTTTATTTGTTTGTAAAATGTTTTGCTCTTCCACTTCAAATACAACATGGACCAACCAAATACCACTTCACTCAGGTGTGCATGTAGGTCAGCAGTTTGCTCACCCTCTGGCCACAGTCTTGCAGTCAATTTTTCTGTATGCATTATTAATTTCAGTTAAACAGCTTCAGCTTTTTATGCCCAATCCATCCAGCATGCACCCAGCTCTTTTCTCATGGGTTACATCCAGCATAATAATGCATGCCTTTAACGTGCCAGAATTTCTGTCTCAGTGTGTATAAAAAACTACTTCTAGCATTACCTTTTTTATTTTTTCCTTCTGCAATGCTTTTTAGGCTGCCTTGGGTATCTCCTAAAGAAAAAAATGCAAAGGAAATGTTCATGAATTGTAAAACTCCTGTTTTGCTTGCCTAATGGCAATTCATCCCTGCTAGGAGCTATTTGTCTGCATCTCCACAGATAACTATGGAGTGAAGAGTTTTCTTGGCTTCCACTCCCAGTTGTGTCCAAAAAGCTAATTCTGAGCTAGAGAGATGTCAGTTGTTCCACTGTATGGTGAGACAAGAACAAAACATATTCATTAGCATCAGCTGGTAGTAAACATCAAGTAGGAATCATCCCCTATGGGGTAAACACCACTTAATTGATGTCCTGCTACTTTGACAGTTATTAAATATTAAACAAAATTTCCCGATAGAGTGAAGAAATGCAACTTATATACAAAGTCTGATTTAAAACAGTAGACAAAAATCACTGCATATGTCCTTTGAAAGTCACACAAACACCAGAGTTACAAAACAGGCATGAAGAAAAGTCACACATACAGAGCCTAAATCCACAGGAAAGACATGGAGCTACTCATGCTCTTTGCTTGCTGTCAGAGACAAATTGTTTTATTATTATTGAATGGACATTGGCTCAGGGCCTTGTTCTGAGAATATTTAGCAACTGCTAAGAGGCCTCATTCCTGACCAAGTGAAGAATGACACACAGAGGTGAAACCACAGGGGCAATTAAACAGATGACAGTGCCCAAGAGGGAACTGCCCAACCAGCTGGGAACTCTGCATTGACTCCTACGAACCTGCTGTGGGCCTTCTAACACCTGAGATCTTCAGGATTTCATAGCTAAACTGAAGATAGGTGTGAAGCAACCAGAGCTGCTCCTTGCTCTGAAACTGGCTCAAATCTCAGCCCATATCCCTATGGGGACATCTGGCAGTGTTGCTGTGACTGGCTTGCTGTTATTGCAAAGGAATATAAGGATAATAATGTCATCCAAGACACTCTGTCTTTGGAGTTGCTTTCTCTGCAGGCATCCCAAAAGATGGTCCTGCCACATGCAAGTAGGAGAAAAACCACTACAGTTATGGCACTGAAATAAATTCATTGTGTCAGCAAGGGCACAGCTGTTGCTTCTTTGGAAAACCAACATCATGTCCGTTCTAGCTTCCCAGGGTGCTACAACTGATTTAACGTACCTCTGACCACCCTGTGGTGACCAACAAAGGTTATCACAGGATTAGGAAGAGGCTGTGTGTTTAAGACAAAGAGCTTTTCATTTGCTGTCCAGATGTGGTCAGTGCTCATGTTACAAGTTGCAAAAAAAATCAGTGGTGACTAAAGCAAGTAAGACTAAAGCTATCAGACAGGTTCTCACAGTGCATTTTTAACAAGAAGAAAGTTCTGCTAATATCAAAGCCTTTACTTCACTGAGATTGCAGATCCAGGGGAAGCATCCAGAAAATATATCTCAGGGTCTTTGTGTTTATTAAATAGGAAACCTATTTTAATATTATCAGCTGACTGAGGCAAAACAATACAGTCCAGGAAAGCCTGTCAGACATAGTTCTATATTCCCTGGTATTTCTAAAGCATTTTTTCCCTTTCGTATTTATTTCCTTTTTTTTTTTTTTTTTTTTTTTTTTTTTAAGCAGGAAAAATAAAAGCTTTGGAAATTCAAATAATGTTTATTGAAAGGCAGGGTTTTCCACAAAACCCAAATGTTTATTAACATCCAGCATGACTCCTCTACTGCACTGATTTGTCAAATATTTAATAAAACCTGGATAGACTTTCTTTGGTACACACTGAGGCCAAGACTAAGACGCCTCCAACGACAGAGGCAGTGTAGAGATGGAATGGGAGAGCAAGCAAGCTGCAGGTGCCCAGCTTTGTCTGATACTGCTTTTGTGAGATCTGTAAGAGATTAATAAGACTGGTAGAAGAGTGTTTAGGAAGATGGTGATTGAAGTCAAAGCTGAATCTGATGCACTTGCAGCTGAAACATGGCTCTGCAGGGCCCAAACACAGGGCTGGGGCAGGAATGGAAGGGAAGGAGAACGGGAAACATTTTGGCCTTGTAGAGGGGTGGGGGACAAAAAGTCATAGTGAGGATGAAAGGACACGATCTTGGTCTGTGGAGAGAGAAGATCATTGCAAACACATTTTAATTTTGGATTGGCCTCTTTAAAGTAAAAGAAAAGGCAGATGTGCCCTGTATGGGAGGGAGGCACATCGTGGGGGAGGAGGCAGAGAAAGGTTTCTCTAGGCAGCAAGATGGAAGGAAAATCAAACTTCATTCTGGGTAGAGAAGCACTCATTTTAGTCAAGGTGGAAAGTGAAGAGTTGAAGAGATAATAACTACACTGGAATGAATTTCTTTTCTCCAGGCCTTGTGTAGGGTTTGCAGCTGAAGGGATTCTGTCAGCAGGACAGACCAGGCAGGCAGAGCTGAGGGTCTCAGCCACGTGCTCCAAGCACAGGAGCCAGATGGAGAAGAGCTCCTGGACCACGGAGAAGCTGCAGCACACAGACCTGCTGGCAGCAGCACAAGCTGGGCATCTCTCACCTGAGGAGTCCAAACTGCACTGCCAAGGTATCATTGTGCTCTAGTCCAGCTGACGGGCTGAGAGAACACAGCCTGTGTTCCTCTGTCCCAAAGCCCAGTGCCCAGCCCCCTGTGCATCTGTGGGAGCTGCTGAGAGCTGCTCCTCCACTTCTTGTCCACCAGCCAACACAGAGCTCACCTCTGCTACCACTGCCATGGTGGGATGCAGCCTCCAGGGACATGATGCTCCATCAGACAGAGCAGGAGTGACAAAGGCTTCATACACCATAAAAACTAGTTGCAGTCAGGTAGAAAAACAACTACCTAATGAAGCAAGGGATTATTTTAAAAAGCAACCGAAAAATCCCACAACCAAACCCCTCCCCAAACTGTGGTGCTTGCATTTAATTCAGTTACCAGTAACTGAAACAGGCTACTCTTCACTAGCATCCTGTAAATGAAGTTAAAAAGTACTCTCTGCTAGAAGGAAACAGGTATTGCCTCTCCTGCCCCACTTCCAGCTCACTTTTCTAAAGCTCTTTTTCACCACAGAGCTCCTGTGTCCCATTTTGAGGACTGACAGCAGCAGCCTGCTGTGCATCTCAGTGCTACCACCTGGCTTCGCTAGATAATAATTTTCAAACTTACGTGTCTGCTTAGGCTACAGTGCCTTGAGGGTTCAATTATTCTCCTAACTCTACCAGGAGTAACATTTCTAAATTAATATAACCTTACCAAAATGCAATTTTATAACTGATTCATGTTGTGTCTCTGCTTCCTCCAAATGTAGTTTGAATAATGTTTTCTAATCTACTAACACATAAAACAAACCAAAGAACTTTGATATTATTTCCATGAGCCTGTGGGCTCAAATGTAGCCATCTGTGCAACTTCAGGCTCTACATGTGTGCCAAGAATTGTTATTTACTTACATTTGTCCTTGGTCCTCTCTGGAGGAACATTATTTGTGCAAGTGCTTTTGAGCACTTCGCTGTGTTTGTGAGAGTCTCTCCACCTGTGTGATCGGTTATCGCAGGTAGCAGGCGGGAGGGCTTTGAAGGAGGGACACTTGGGAACACCTGCTTTTTAGTTACACCATCAGGTAAATTTACATCCACTTCCCCTCCTTGTACGTTTGAGCCATTTTTTAATACTGCAGAATTTCACATCTGGCTTGAGGTCCCTCTACTTGGTTTCATAGCTTTAACATGAATCTTCCTCTTTCACCTCCTATGACTGATCTCTAATTCCAGCAATTCCCCTTTTCCTTGGGGAGTATCTCACACACAGGTCACCAACAAAATTACTGTTTTTTAGTATCCAGGAAACTAAAGCAATTTTTGATTGCGTCTCCTGATGCATTGTGTTCAACTTCATCAAATTTAAAAGGTTAATTTTGTTAATATTTCAGGATTTCCATGCCTGCTCTGACTAATTACCGTTCACAATTGCTGGACCAGCTTGCACATTTCGGTTTCTTGCATTTGGGCCCTTCAGCTCTTTCTGGGGAGTGAAGTGAGATATGACACCTAATTCCTGGTTAGAAGCAGCCCACAGGGGATGCTGAAAATAAGGGGAGACACAGATATATTTTCTGGATTTCACTCTCTACAACACATTCTAAGGAAGGAGTGACAGCACATACATGTGTATCATTAAGGAGGGTGAAGGTTTGGGCAGCAAGGCAAGAGGAGATCAAAATTTTTAGCACCTGGTGAAGTAGGAGGCCACTGATTACATAGATTGCATCTGTGTTGGAGAGGAAATTGGTCTAAAATGCAGACATGTAAAGTCTTTTGGCGAGGGTGAGTGGATGAGGTAGTTTATACCGGCAGCAGAAATGTTCAGAAAGGAATAGCTCGATCCTGCAAGAAATGTGTAAATAAAGGCACACGGTACCTGAGGTGCTGCTGATGGCATGGAAACCTTGTATACATTTATTAGGTCGTTCTACTCCAAGTCCAGGTCAGTCCCATCTAACGCCATTTGTTCCCAAACAGCAGCTCTGCAAATGATCTTGGGCTTACATCTGCAGGTTCTGTTGCAAGCGTAAACTACTACATCCATAAAGGACAACTCTCTTTTTCTCTGAGTATCCAGGAAGAAACTGTGTATTTTTTTTCAAGTGTTTGTCCACACTAGTAACAAATACATCTACCCAGAATCCTACTCTGGGTGTGTCCATCAGGACTTAATTCTGACCACAAACATCCATCTATGGTGAGGGTGGGGCTTGGAAGGCCACAGAAGCTGAGAGTCCATTGGACCAGTCAAAGTTCAGGCCTCATTTATCATTATTTTTCATGTCATTTCAAGCAGGCAGGATAGGTTTAGTGCAGTAGTAAGGCAGTGGAGGGTTTGTATAATTTACAGGGGAACAGTTCTTTCACTTTTCTAATGAACTTTTAGCTCTGCCTCTAAGCTGAGATTCCTGCACCTCTCCCTTCAAAAGCTCAGCTGATTACCAGACTGACTTACTTAGGTGCCTTAGCAAGTAGAAACCAGCACACAACTGGCATATTCCTCATCCCACAATTGCCAGAGCAGAGGTTTTCTGGGCAGCAGCTACAGCTTGAAGCCCAGTAGTCCCCAGTTTCCCTTATACACAAATCCACTCTTATCCCTTGCATTTTTGCTGAAGGTCTGCCACATCCAGATCCTTACTGAGGATCTGAAAGTGCTGAAGGCAACAGTTCTTCAGCATCCTCAGTTAACATGACTTTTCATTTGTGCACATCAAATAATTCTTATTTCTCCATCTCAGGAATGTAATTCACTCCTTGAAGAATTTACAGTTTAACTCCAGCTGGGAAATTAGGTAAAGTGAGAGTTCTTCAGGAGCTTTCTCATTAAACTACCCAAGAGAAAATTTTTTGATGGAGATAAGCCAGTCAGATTTAATCTTTTTTTGGCAGGAAGAAAGATCCTATCACCAAGAGAGAAATTCTGATTTAAGGTGAGAGAGAATCAGGTTTTAGTTCTTTCTGCCTCAGGAAAGGGATTTAAAGCTCAGTTTGCTCCATTCCAAGCAAGATGGACTCACTAAATGGTTAGATGGAAGACAGACTTTAGAGCCTCTCTGGTCTGGTGTTTTATCAATGCCTATAAACTATTCTTTATTGCAAAAACAAGGAAAACATAAATCTTTAGAGAAGTATTATTTTAATGAGATGCACCCCAACTTTGCATTTAAAGTAAGTATCTTGACCAAACTTTTTTCTTTCCCCTTTCCCCCCCTTTTTTAAAAAAATTTTTAGACTTGCTCCCTCTGACAAAACACATCAAATTGGTTAACATTAGGTAAATTCAAGATGATTTCAACTTGGATGGGGCACATGCCTGAGTTGTTTTAGTAGATATCTTGTATATGATTTGATATTTAAATCTGAGTCCTTGACCATTTACCAATGACAATGAATTGCTAGAGAATAATAATTTTTAACTCAGTTCTGGTAGAGCCCAGCAGTACACTGAATTGCAATTATCATTCATCTGTTATTTAATTTTACCCATTTTACATCAATAGGTTTTAGAACAAAATGATTCATAAGTTCTGGCCAGCAAGGCAACATCTGGTACTCAACAGAGAGGTTTCACGTGTGTTTTTTTAACAAACGGCCTGTCCTCTTGTCCTGTATGACTCACTCTCTCCCTCTATATATGTCTATAGAATTGGAAAGTTTTCATAGTCACATATACTGAATAAATTGAAAAACAAGGTAAATATCAACATTGTTAGTATTCACTCTAATATGACCAGCTGCAAGGAATTTACTTGTTGAAACCAGTAAATGCAAGAAGGTGAGAGAAAGCAGTTAGATTGTAATATGATGTGCAACTGATTAATTAAGGTTTTTCAGATTCCAGCAGATGAATAGCAAAACTACTGTATTTCATACCAGTATCTCTCAAGGTGGCTGAAGAAACAGGCTGCAAACAGAGATCTACGTATCATTTTTAAAAGCTATGACTGCATGACATAGTTCAATTTTCTCCCTGATGTGAAGACAGCCCCATGTAGGTAGTAAGCCTAGCTTATTGTTTCACCATCCTAAAATCCAGTGAGGAGATGGAATTCTTTGTTTTCTAATTTAACACATTTATCATGGTAGCCAGTATCTATTTTCTGCAAGTTTACCTGTAAGGTGGCAGTAAAAAGTTGTGCAAAAGCAGAATTTTATAAAAATTTATTATTTCAAGCTCTGGATTTGTAAGATGTCCAGGATATAAAGACACCCAGATCATAAGTTTTAGGATGAAACACACTTGGCTCATGACAGCTGAAGAGCCAAGATATCTGAAGGCAGAAATACAGAACAACAATAAAAACCAGATTATGGGGGTTTTTTGTTTGAATAAATAGCACAAAATTGTTATTAACCTGAAAAATGAACCACTTGGTCAAATGTGGAGCTGTATTTTAAAGTCTAAACACTCACCAATTGCATTTATCCTCCCAAAATACGGCATTTTCCTTATCAACATTATTTCTAAATTAAATGAATAATAAACCACTTTTTCAGACCATAATTTGATTTGCATGTTTACTAAATCTCCAAGGTAAAACTGTTTACCAAAAAATTGATTTGGAAGTCCAAAGCTTTCTGAATGTGTGAAACTGGGAAGATGACAAAACATCAGTCTTACACCTGAGGTCACCACATCAAGCACAGTCCAAAACCCAGACAGCTCCTTAAGCCCTGGAATGCTGTACGGAGCAGCATGGAGCAGCAGCAGGACTGTCAAGGCAGATACACAAGCCCAAAGAAAGATTAATCCACATCAGGTCCCTCAAAAATAGTTTAATTTTCTTGCATCTCTCTTCTGAAATTTGTAGTAACTGGTGAGTAATCTCCGCAGCACAGCCACAAGACATTTTCACGTGGAGCAAAAATGAACCAAACTCCTCCCTTATTGAGAATGTTGTGTTAGTTGTCTACTTGGTCTATACAAGATTTAACACCTTTTCTTTGTATGGTTTCATAAGGCATCCTGCTTTGCATTCCTGCAGACTGCCAGCCTGTGCCACCTTAGCAAGTACACCTCCCCACAATGCTGGAAATTACCAGGCTGCAGCTCCTATAAAAGCTGAGCAGGGTATAGGAACAATGGGACCACTCACTTTCTCTCCTCAAAGCAGCAGGTGCTGTGTTAGAAACTGCACTGACATCAAGATGCAACTCTGCAGTTACTCTGTCTGTATACTGAAGTGCTTGTTTTCTGAATCTGGCAAACAAGGAATTGCACAGAACTGCTACAGTGTGAGAAATTTAGAATTCTTTCTTTCAAAGGGAAAGCATAGAAAAACTTTGCCTTAGGACTAAGATATGAATACACTAAAAATCAGATATGCCACTCCCTAACCTAATTTCTTTCATGTAGAAATCTAATAATGTTCCTAGGTCTCTCACATTTTGGGAGAATTTCCAATTGTGTTTTTTAAGGCAGTAAATGCAATCACTATGAATCCTCTACTGCCTTTCCCAATTTCCACAGAGAAAAAATACTGGCAGTGAAAGAACTGAAATGGAATTTGAAGCAGACCTAACAGAGAACAAACAGCAACAAAGTAAAATAGGCCTAACAAGATACAAACCAACCATTTGTGCCTGGGTTTTTTTTATATGTGTGTATATCTATATGGTGCTGCACAAGACATGCTTATGAAGGGAAAGAAGCATTTATAGTTAGCCCTGAACTAAAATCTGCAACTACACTGCACATACAGAAGTATCATGCAGAAACTTGGACAGAGACCAATGAAGTTAGAAGGCACTGCTGTCCCATTTTACATGTGTAATGACACCACCAACGTGGATCTCAGGATCACATCCCATTTCACAGCAGATACCCTGGCTGGATTTTAAACTGATCATGTACAATTTTATTAGAATTATCAAAATCAAGAAGAAACACTACAACAAAGTCTCTAAAAAAAAAACAAAAAAAACAAAAAAAAGCCCCCTGGGATCAAACCAGAATTACACTCACTTAAGAGATTTTAAGAACTAATTTTATGTTTGTCACCAGTTGGCTAGTAAAACAATTTTAAGACAGAAAACATAGTATCTCTAGGTCTGTGCTTCTATCTTTTATACAATTGTTGAAGTTATTCTCCAAACAGAACTATGAAGCTCTTGGAAGGATTCTGATAATATGATCTGTAAGGCTGCAGATTCTGTATCAAAATCCTTCTTTCTCTGAAGGATGACCAGTAGATGGCAATTTATTTAAATGTTGTAATGTACAGGTATAGCAATGAACAGATGAATGCAGTTGCTATCAGTTACTTGTAAATGTCAAAGGCTTCAAAGTCAAGTCACTCAGGAGAAGCCAAAGTAGAAAGAGGAGATGGAGGTAGGGCACAGAAGTAGCTCGAACAGCACAAGGTCCCATCTTGCCTGTGAATGCACCCATGTGGATTCACAGAGGTGGAAACAGACAACTTTTCCCAGTGAAGAAATCAGCAAATAAAACAAAAGACAAGACTGATGGTTTCAATGAACATAGATGAGGGGGCAACATGGCAGAAAATATAATTAGAAGATAAATAAGAAGGGAAGGGTTTCTAAATTCAGACAAGGAATTGAAAACTTTACATGGTTCTAAACTGTGCCACCCTAAACTAATGTGGATCATTAAGGCCAGGTCTACAGAACCTTCCACTCCAGGTACCTACAAGCAGCTTAAGAAACAATAAACTAACACTTCTTACTCCCCACCCCACAGTCCAGCAGTAGAAACAGCACCAAGAGATGGCAGCATGTAGTCTTGAAAGTTACTTAACACCAACTCCTCTCCTAAATTATGCAGCAAAATTTATACATTCTGAGAAAAACTGAAATGTAATTAAGGATCTGGAAAAGTACACATGAAAAATAAGGGAACTGAGTCTAGAATACAAAGGCAATAGCACACAGAAAAGACAACATCCAACTTTTAACCATCCCTTTCCATACTTGAAGGAGATACAGAACCTGAAAGATGTCAAATTCAAAAGATTTTAACAGAACTTTCTCAGATAACTTACAAGTTTGCTTCTACAAAAAATCAAGATTTCCTCAACTTCTCTCTCTTCAGCATACATCATTAAAGTTGAATATCAATACAAAAGTATTTTTAAGTAATATGGACTCTAACTCCTCATGCTTTTGGCCTAACGCTAAGCTTGTGTTACTGGATTATCAGAAATAAATATCCTTTACAGAGACACTAACTAAGCACACAGTTTTTTCTACCCTGCTCAGCAGCATGCAACTCCAATCTAAACAGGGCACTATGAAAGGCCAACCACTTGACCCAGCTCGGTAGTTCTGAATGTTCTGAAGTGGTACATATTACATGTAAACACTAAGGGAATCCTTTCCTCTAGCCCAGTTACTTCACATCATTCTCCTTTTAATCTTCTTCTCTGGATCCTACTAGGATTTATTACTGGTACTACTTATATAGCTAATTGCCAAGGCTTATTAGATAAAGAGATTTTTTTTCTATCTGTAGTTCTTCTTCTAAGACCAGCACCATCCCATGCAGTTTCTTCCAATGATACCAACATTAAAGTTCAGCAAGTGACCATTTTCTCTGCAAAAACCTCAGATCTAATTTCCACTCTGTTCCAGAAGAATCAATTTATCATTTCAGAAAATGACTGAAGGGTCTTGGAAATAATTTTGAGACGTAATGTCCATATTGTCTCTGTTTCAAAAAACAGAAGTTCTGCAACTGTTGAGTTTCTGACTATTTTATGTGTCTTAGTGGCAAACACCTTTGCAGATGTTTCAATAAAAAAGTCTGTAATCCTTCCTTAAAGCCAGGGATTTTTTTGTTGTTTTTGTTGTCATTCTTGCCTCCCTTACTTAACAACCACTTTTAGCCCTTTCACAGTCTTTCTTACAAGTAACCTTGTAGTTCTTCTATCAGTTTACTACAAAACTAGTTAGTACTGGTAGGCTTCTGCTATTCTATATTCTTTTTCTGCCATGTCCACTTCCCATATCAAAAACTTTCTTCAAGTGACTGTGTCACTTGTGCTTGCAAACTGAGACTGCGTAATTTCTAGCTGTTCCTTACAGACCTACTATTCTGTCAAAACAAGAAATAAGCTAATTTACTGAATTTCTGGCTTTAATTATCAACCAACTGAATGAAATGTCAGAGAGTCTGCAACTAAGAACAGGATTAAAAGGAGTCAGGTGCACTAGTTGCAATAATGAAGTTGCTAAAGTTAAACAATTAAACACAGTTCATTTCTTCTTATTTAATAAATTATATAAAAAAGTGAAACTTTTTTTTTTACACATTATTAAAAAACAGTTTCTTATCTAACTTCAGCAATAATACAAGCAATAATGAAACCAATTTAGATTTTTGGGTGGACATTCCATATCCCATTTAAGTGGAGTCCAGTGTGCACAGCCTCACAAGTACTGATGACTTTTCACTCCCAGGGTTGGTCTTCTTTTGTGCTGTTCTGGTTCCATAGACGACCTCACTGTTCATTTGGGGGAAAAAAACAAAACAAACAAAAAACAAACCCATATTCCTTGGTTAACATTGAAAAAAACCAACAAAATGTGGCAAGTTTCAACACCTGTTCAAACCATAAGTACTTTTGTATCATCATACAGATGTTCAATTATGTTTGTCACAGCAACATGGCATTTTATCTTTAGCCTTGTAGAAAAAAATGAAACCCGATAGTTTATGCACATACACGCACAGAGTACACTTGACAAGAACGCTTTTATGTGGTTTACATTTCACTTTTATTTAATCCTCAAAACTGCCCATATTGCAGGGGTTTTCTTGATGAAATATGGAACTGAGCAATTCATTCTACAAAATTATGGTAAAAACTTGCTCGTTTTTCTACCTTTATTGCTAAGAAACTTTACAGGTGCACAGTTTGTAAAAATAACCCTTTTAAGACTGAATGTATACACATGCTACAGGATTTTAAAAACTGACGTTAGCATAGCACCTCCAGATGGGGCAAATGCAGTGCTGAACATAGACAGAATGTTTACGAAGTTAGAACTGCTCATTTATTTTACAGCTTCTAAAGGGAAGAAATTGTTCAGTCCTAAAAGGGTTAAGTAGAAACCCTAATATACTTCTTTTTCTAACAAAGCTGCCACTCAATCCCACAGTACAGTGCTTGAAAACAAAGTCAAAAGTCTGGCACAGGAAAGTATACACATTTGTTCAGTACTCATAAACACAGCTGCTTTTGAAAGAAAGTAAATAATATGGTTAATAATTGAAGAACATCTTAGTTTCAAGATGGACATCCCTATGGAGTCATTTAATCCACAAGTGGGTGGCTTACTTCCAATAGATAATTTGTTTCACTTGGCATTAATATTTTCTGTATGGGGAATTCATCAATTTATGTCTTGAGTTAATGTCTTTTCAGGTAACCATTCTGATTTTATAAGTCTGTGCAATGAAAACAAGTACAGAATACCATTATTAACACAGTTGTGGGATGCCCTCAGGGCAAATAATTAGGAAAAACATCAGCAGCAGGTTATTAAAGACTACGCTAGTGTTGAATTCTGAAACACAGTTCCAAACGACAGAAAACAAGAAAAGGCATAGCTAAATTAGAGCACTCACTTTGCTTTTTCTTCCTATAGTTGGAACTATAACATTCTGAACACAGACTCAATTTCTATGTATACAGAATTAACAGCAGACTTAACAGCTAGACTTGAACAGTTATAAGAGTTTCATACTGAAACATTCTATAAGTAGTTTTATCAAAATCTCGAGATATTGTTAATATCATGAAAATTGATTAACAGCTCACAAGGCCAATATATGTAACAATATCACCCCACAGAAAAAAAGTTCAGGAAGATAATACGTCTGAACAACTGCATGTATTAACAACAGTAAGGACCTGGAAGACCATTTCTGTACTACAGAATAACTACTGGCAACAAGAGAGCCACAAGCCAAATGAAAAAATGTGGTTTAAAATGGTCTTGTAAGCAGAATAGGCTCTTTTTTCACCCACTTGGCTGTAGTGTGTAGAACAGCAGATATTAGGCTAAATCTTTACAAGTCAAGGGATATTATATCTATTGGGCAAAATTACTGCACATAAAGAAACTGAATATAAAAAGTATTGCATTTATACGTAAAAAATTTAAAATAATGAGTATAAAAGCACATGTCAAGTTCTGAAAAGCTATTTTAAATAGTCTTTGAAGGTTAAAAGGCTTGCTATGGTTTGCCTGCTGTGTGTCTATCATGGTTTCTTGAATACCCTCTAGATCTGATATATGTATCTTGTTTATTTTAATTCTCAGTCTAATTAGTGATGAAAATCTGTGGCTCTTGAACTAAGCTGTACTGTAAGATATTTATGTGCTTCTAACAAAAACATTGTGAAACGATTCCTGCCACAACACAATAAACCAAAATTTTACAGCACATACAAAGGTAAACAGATTTGCAAGTAAATGCCAGTAAACAGTTTAAAACAGAGATAAGGCCACAATGAATCTTGCCCTTGGTCACTGAAATGGAGATGAGGTGAGGCAGCATTCACTAGTGCTAGGAACCAGCATCGCGACTACATCACGGGAACACGTTTCATAATACAGAATAAGGAGTATGAAGGCCTGTGGTAGAATACAAGCACATTTTAAGAGGAGAGTGGCACTGATTTTACTATCTGCTAAATACGCTTTATAACCAATTTCTTCCTTTAAACACATTGTTTTCACACATACAATGGAGCACTAAAGCAAACAAATAGAATGGAGCGTCAGAGTACACAGATACGGTGCAGAGATGATGCCTTAAAATGGTGGTGGATGTTGAAACTGGAATAAGTGGTCAGAAATAAAAACCCTATGAAAATGGTCAACAGGTAAGCTTGTAAGCAACGCACTGTAGGAAACCACAGGTTCACATTTACACAGCAGTTGTGACTTTTGCTTCAGGGTATAGAAAAGGCTGAACACACCAAGAAATTTGTATTTTGGCTTTTAAAGAGGAAGATCACACTGTCAGAACTTGTCCTACAAGTCTATGCCTAGCTCTGGGACTACAAATGAACTACTGGGGTATACTTTCAAATACAAATGAAGCAGGCAGGTCTACAAGGAGGGACAAAATATGGTAAAGTCAAAATGAAATACAAATGCAACAACCAACAAAGTCAAAGTGCAAATGAGCCTTGAATTTATGCTGGAGAGAAGACTTGAATGTTGCACAAGCTGTTGGCAGGGAAAAGGAAACCCACAGGAAACAAGGATGGGAAGAGCTGACATCTTCATAGTGCTTTTATGATTTTCTATTTGCCCATTTCTAAGTAATAAAATTTACTTCTAGTTATTACTGTATGATCACTTCACAATGAAAGCACGTTCTCAATACAAGTGTTACACAAAAGCCTGGCCTAATTTACTGAACAGTATGAAGAAAAACATGCTCGTTGTGATTCTTAAGTGATGAAGGGCATCACCTACCAATCCCATTTGTAGCACATACTTCTCATGGTACTTCAGTTACATGCCAACAAGACAGAAGACATGCTGCCAAATGAAGTTATTGGGAACATTCCACTTTTGAAATAAAACATTTAACTTACACTTAATACAAATTATGTACAAGATTAGAAAAACCTGAACAGATCCTGAAACATTTTCAGATGTAATATGACTGAGCAAGGAAGAGGGGGAGTAACCCAGTAACAACCCTTCAAAAACACCAACATATGCCTGTGACATGAACAATCATTAATATGACTGCTTGAGATGCCACTTTTAGGAAAAAAAACCTCATGTAATGTTAGAACCTCATGAATTATCACTATAAATACATATTTAAAAAAGAAAAACAGAAATAACTATTAACAATGACTGAAAACAGAGCACTAAAGTTAACATACATTGCATGTATTGCAGGCAAGGCAGAGGCATTTTTTAAAGCTTTTGCACAGACTTCATATAATCTTAAAAAAAATATGCTGGCCTTTACAAGGTTCTACTTGCTGAAATAAAAACAATTTCAGTTCATAAAAAGTCACAAGACTTCAGTTTAAAAAAAGGAACAGTTCCAGCCACAGACCAAAAATATATATTTTTTTTAAAACTGGAAGAGTATGGTAATTAGATTATACAAGCATGGTCAGGCTTGGAACCTGAATATACTTCAGAGCAAAAGCTCAGAGGAAAAAAAAAATATAAACTATTTGGTAACAAAAGTGTACTATATGTTGTGATACAAAAAAGGTATGGTGAAAATGTACCTTTTATACTAAAGCTTATACAAGTTCCTTGGTCCATAAAAACTATGTTGTGTTCATGTTTTCTAGTTTGCTCAACATGTATCCCAGCCACATTTTTGTTTCTTGCCCACTAAAAAAAACACAGCTGAAAAATAGATTTTCAATAAAGTTCTTATGTTTCGGATGTTGGTTTTTTTTTTATTGTGGCTTCTGTTTTTAAGATCAGCACTTGCAGGTAACAAGGTTCAAATCATATCACCTAAAATGCGAAAGTGTTTTCCCATGAAACCACAAAAATTGTTCAGTTCTCTTGAATGTAGCACGAAAAGTCAATTAAAGTCCAGACAAACAACAGTAGTTAGGAAACTACAGTTGCTGTAGATGATGTGACATTGGTGGGGTTTGTGCTGACGCTTGTGTAACTTCCCTCACTGTTTGTGTTTGTTTCACTGGAAGCCATGAGGCTTGAGTTGGCTCTGAGAATTGCTCCAGCAGCACTGCAGTGTGGCCGTGGCCCTGGTTCCGGTGTGTATGTAAAGGTAAGGCTGGTGGAGTAAATTATGCCATCGTTACGGACCAAAGTTACTGGAACCTGGACTGGCTGTCGGACCCACCTCCAACCCTCTCGAAATGCAGAAATGTCTGGAACAACACAAAGCATGCTCTCTGCACATCTGAAAAACAGGAGAGTCAACTGAGCACAATGTACTTAAGTTGAAAGAATACAATAGAACAGAACAGTTCAGTTGGAAGGGACCTACAATATTCAACTAGTGCACACACTGACCACTTCAGGGCTGACCAAAAGTTACAATCATATTATTAAGGCCAAATGCCCTTTATTTGCTTAAACACAGAGAGGCTAGGGGTATCAACCACCTTTCTAGGAAGCCCGTTCTAGCATCTGACCACCTTCTCAGTAAAGAAATGTTGCCTTATGTCCAGTATAAATCTTCTGTGGTGCAGCTCTGAACCATTCCCATGTGTCCTGGCACATGACAGCAGGAAGCAGAGCTCAGCACCTCCCTCTCTACTTCCCCTCCTCAGGAAGCTGCAGAGAGCAATGAGATCACCTCTCAACTTTCTTTTTTCTAAACTAGACAAGCCCAAAGTATTCAGCTGCAACTCCTAGGGCCTTCCAGCCCTTCACCAGCTTTGCTGCCCTTCTCTGGACACATGCCAGTACCTGAACATCCTTCATAAACTGAGGGGCTCAGAACTGCATGCAGTGCTCGTGGTGAGGCTGCACCAGTGCTGAATGCAGTGTGATAGTCACCTCTTTTCACCAGCTAGATGCAACCTGGCCTCCCTGCTGCCAGGGCACATTGCTAACTCATCCTGAGCCTCTGGCAACCAGTACTCCCAGACCCCTTTCTGCAGCACTGACAAGTGTACACCTGAGTGTGTACACAAGCACACACTCTTCAAAGCATCCAGTAGAACACAGACACCATAAAAGTAATAAAAAATATTGTACCTGTACATGGTTTCAGCTTCCACATCCCCAAACCAGACACGTAAATTTGGAGTGAAGTTCTGTCCTGTAAGTTCCAACATCGCTACATCCCCACCACCATTCAACTGGAAAGGGAGCAAACAGAAAAAGAAGAAAAAAATCCCCCCCAAATATATATATTAATGAAAATAAACACTCTCCCCTCAGGAAAAAATAAACAAACAAAAAACCCCAACAAACAAAAAACCCCACCAACCAAAAAAAGTCACAAACAAAACCTTCACATACAGGTAAGAACTTTAAACAACACTGTTTCTATCAGCTGGACAAAACCAAAACACACACACAATCTACACAACTGAAATATAAAGAAGTAACACGTCCAAAAGATACTGCCAATTAATTTGATACTATGAAAGAATTTCGAAGTTTTGATAATGGCCACTTAGAATAGATGTCAACAAGTCTTTGAAAACAGAGAACAAAATATTTCAGAGAAGGTATTAGGGGAGTTTTTCCTCTGCCAAGTACTGGGGGTTTTTTTGTAAGGCTCTCTTTGATCTATAATTGGCAAGAGTCAAAAACAATTTCTAAATAATCAAACAGAAATCCTAGGGATATCACTACCATAGTATATTTAGAAATAAAATTCTTACTGTATACAACAATATTAGTATTATTCCTAGAATGGATAGACTTGTGTATTCTGAAATGTAAGTAAGAAAAATTATTACAACAAAGTAATTTTATTCTTTATAAAGCTATTGACACTGTTTTCCTACAGTATTTCACAAGGGTATCATGAACGTTAAATGACTATGATAAAAACGATCTCACATAAAACAGTATATTACAACAAACTACAAACTTACTTGAAGACTTTCTACAACAGGCACAGGTGTCACTGGAGCATGGACTGGACCCATCCCCTCATAAAATGTATATTCTGCTTTGTCTGTGCTAATGATTGTCCAAGAAGCTCCATCATTAATCATTTCTTTATTTGGTTCTTTTGGGCATGGAGTGGCCTTAGAGAGAAAGAAAAGTTTTAAATCTGATCTGTAGATATGTTTGTCAAGTCACAGACCTAAAAACCAACTCAGCCAGTAATAATGCCTGTTATTTCAAAAAACGTATTTCTTTATGTTTTCCTCTAAAAAATGGCCTAGAGAAACAGCCTTCATATTTCAGAAAAACTACTAGAAAACTAGTATTTGTGAGAACACCATAACTCTCACCTAGGACACTGTCATCTCTCCAAACTTATGTTTGAGTTTTATTTTAGTTCAACTTTCAAAATTTTAATGTTATTCAATAGGTGTCAATAAAAAAACTACAGCAACTAGAAGTAGCTGCTTTAAAACAGATCTTTAATTAATACAAAGCATCCAAAACAGCTGAAGACTGAAGTGGGCCTTTTTTTCTTTTTAGAGTTCTTCACCCTCCACAAAATGATGGAAAACACAAGTTTATATTTCAGTGTTTGTGCAAAGACATAGGAGAGAAGCTGAAATGATAGCCTTGCAAATTAGAATAATGGAATCATAGAATGGCTTGCATTGGAAGGGACCTTAAAGATCATCTAGTGTGTCCCTCTAAATATTACTAAATTAGTATAAATATATATACAGATAGATAGATACACAGAAAATACACAGACAAGTATTTTTTTATGGCAACAGAAGCCCCTGAACAATTTCACCACCTAGCAACTCATAAGAAACTTGTGTAGAGGTCAAACACTGGCACAGAAAAAAATTCTAACAGCTAGATTCTGTTTCCCTCCATTAAGTTTTAAGGATATATCGGTATGTAACCGTAACCTTCACTCTTCAAAGTGGCATATAAACTTCAATTAGCATGAATTGTCCAGACCAGATGTTAAAAATCAAAGCTGTATTTTCATGTGGACTCTTCGTTCTGGTATGATTATGTAAAAAGCATCGAAAACAGCTCGCAAGGAAGTGTGTAACATGGATAGTAACTACAGATCTTTCCAAACTCAAGACACCCAAATAATACTTCCATCAGAAACATATGGAGCTTCTGAATTACTAGCCCAACTACAGGAGAAAGTTTCACAAAGGATGTCTGGACTTCAGGCGGCTCTCTTGAAAGCTGTTTATTGCATAGGCGAAGTTACAGCATTTCAGGGAGTGGATATCCAGAGCCAGCCCTACAGCTGCCAGCTCCAGCTGTAGGCATACCTGAAGCCCCTTTCTGTTCAAGTTACAAAGCATTAGATACTTTTCTTTGCTGAGTATCTTAATACATAACAACCAATAAGCACCATACACAATACCTTTACATTTGCCTATAGCCTATCATAGCTACTACCATCACCATATTATAGTCATTATTATCCAATCACAAGAGTAAGTAAGTTACAATTTAAGCTTACAGTGGAAAATTCTCAGACCTCTCTTCTTGCTTTCTTGTTTGCCTGCAATAGTTCTTTTTGGTAAAAACATGTTTTCTATTTACTTATGCTCTTCTTGAGACTTATTTACTTGGTGAAAAACATGTCTTTGTTTGTAGTCACATACCTTTGTCCTATTCATAAAAATCTCCTTCCAACTCATCTCCAACCTTTGCCTTCTCAGTTATTCAGTGGTCAATGTTTCAGCAAAACATCTTTTACTCTATATCAAAACTTACTTTCATTTCTATCTGTTTCCTCAGTTTCTACATTCAGAGGTCTTTCTGCCAAGCCTACGTATCTGTGAAACTTCCTTACTAAACTTTCATCCTCTCCAACACCCAACTTCAAAAGAGAAGCCATTATATAGGAACTGCTGTATACTATTTTGAAGCAAGGCACCTTTCCTATAGGCTGATTACAATTCTTGTTGGCATGGAATGATATACTTTGAGTCATAACAAATAAAACCACGGATATGAAAAAATGAACAACCCTGTAAAAATCCTTGACTGACTTTTTTCAGATTTCCTAAGTCCATGAAGTGGAAGGCAAATGCCACAGAATTTGTTCTCAAAATCCTGTTGCATCAAGAATCATTTCAGTAACACATTACTCCTTCTGTTACAGAAATCTTTGAAAGGTTTCAATTCCCTTTGTAGAGAAGCATTCTTCCTTGTCACTTGAAATAGGGCTCCGGGGGCATTTCTCACCTTTTCTTTCCTTCCCTTAAGTAAATTTTCTCAACAGGTGGCACTGGAAGATTAAAATGGCTTAACATCACGCTTAGTACCTCATGTACTGTCTGGCTTCAACTGGAGACAGAAGTTACAACTTGGGATCCTAGGGTTGCCACTGACGGTTTTCTGAAACCACCACCTCAATGTGCGGTGGCAGCTGCAAGTGACGACACCATGGTGGACACCAGCAGATAAAAGTGATGAGAACAAGCTGTCTTTACACTACAAAGGTGTAAATCCTTTGTTCACCTAATTCTGTAATACTGTGTGCAGTTGTGGTCTCCCTGTCTAAAAAAGTCAGAGCAAAAAACAAGAGAAGGGACAGAAAGGGCAATTAAAATCACCAAGGAGTGCTGAACTTATGAGAAGAAATTGAGAAGACCGTGATTTTCCAATTAGGAGAGAAGAAATTAAGATGTTGAGGGCTAAGTGAATGCAGAACTGTTGCTCACTAAATACTGCAAAACTGGAAGAAGGAATCACTCACAGAAATTGTTACATCATTCAAAATAAATACAGCAAAAGTTTATTACACAGAGAACAGGAAACCTCTTGAACTTTCTGACACAGATTACTGAAGAAAAGGAACATCTGCACATTCTGAGTTAATCAAACCGATGTACACATTACAGAATGACACTAAAAGAGTCAGGGATGCAGCCTTTAACAATGCTTGGTACAAGAAGTGTGGATGCTGGCAGAGTACAACCACACTGGACTGTGAAACACACCCAGATCCACCGGCTTCCTGTAAGCACCAACTCCTATTGCTGCTGGTAGACTAGACACAGACATGGACCATGCTCTGATCCAGTAAGGCATGATTTATATCCTTTCTCCATGCCCCAGAACACACACATGTCTTGAAAGAGAGATCTGGGTGGTATTTCAGCAACTGAATTTCAAGGTTCATGCTCACCTGCAGACTTTTTTACAGCCTCTTTGCTTTAAGCCTCTATGGTCTCTGTATAGGGCTATTTCCATTTACCAAAGAGAGACTTGCCATCCCAAAGTTTCAGGATTTTGGGGGGTTGTTGTTGTTATTGTCGTTTTGGTTATGTTGGGGGTTTTTGGGTTGGTTTTTTTTTCAACAGTGACCATAATTTGTCTAGATTCCTACTATAGGAACAGTGTACACATGCTGTTTCCCTGGTCTTTGTCTTCTGATCCAAAATAAAAAACCCAGATAAAACAGGATTTCTCTCCTGACATTGGCCGAGTTTATCTTCCAATCTGATTTCACCTACCAAAGCACGGTAACAGCCTGATGTGCAATTTACCAGATTTTATTCAACAAGTATAAGCAGCAGCTACCTCCTCCACAAAGAGGATTCAGGACAGGGGCTTATCCTTTTACCTAACTACTACCCATGTGGAAAGTTCAGAGCTCTTATTAGACTGGGCTCCATGAGTGCTGCTGAAACTGAAGTGTGGTAGTGTGGGGTATGCTCAGCCCCCGCCCTGGAGGTTCATCTGCTGAGATAAGGAGACTGCCTAAACCTCCCAGCAGAACTCCCCTGGAAAGGGAGCTACTCTTCAGTTACGGCGAGAAGACGACAAACCCAGAATCCTCTGGGAGACCCTATGCAGATCCTTTGTAAACCATTGGCCCTTACCTTCTGACACCCACCCCCTGTATCCCTATAAAGCCAGCCCCCTGCCCCTGTGAGGGCAGAGAGAGCTCGTCCCTGGCTCCCCTTGGCTCCCCTTCGCTGAACTAATAAAGCTGCCTCATGCGGAACAGCTACACGAGCCTCTCGTCTCTCCCTGGTCTGGCCTGGAGGCTGCCCTGCAGAGCTGAGCTGGAATCACGAGCTGACAATCACTAAAGAGCTGACAGCCTCTGCACGGGCCCTCCTGGCCAGCAGCTGACGGAAGACACTGGGCCTCAGGAAGACGATCTCTTTTGGGACCATCTCTCCGGAGCAGTCACAGCTTCCTCGGTCAGAGCTACTAACCCCTCACCAGCTGTCATATGGTAGGACATCCTGATAGCTCCACAGGCAATTCCAGGATGCTGAACTAAGGCAGCTGTCAGAAAAGCAGGAGTTGCTTCTTCATTCAGCGCTTCCCATACAGTACTCTGAGAATGATTAAATAGCACGCTGATCCTGAGTTATCGTAATTCACATTTCAAGGCTTTCTCTTCTAAATGATAGTGATACCTTAGGTTTTAGCTTTTATATTTTTCAGAGCCTGTATTGCCTAGTATGTAACGCTGACACTTCATATAGCCTGTTAGCTACTGTTCTCACATTTCGGTTAGACATAACAAATCCTCTCTGGGGCCTGAAGTCAAGGACACCTTGCTGTCCCAGGCCCTGAAATATGCAAACTGAGCCTCTGGACAGGGGGAGCAAACTCGGGGTAATTACATCATTACTTGAAATTATAATTGGAAAATTAACCCTGATATGCAAATGGACCAAACTTATAAAAGTGTGAGAAACTCATGACCCAGGGTCCATCTTGGGTGGAGCTGCTTGGAGGCTTTTGACTCCCAAGGTGTACCTTTGAAGGCCCTTAAAATAAATACCAGATTTTATTCTCTTTTTCTTGTCCAGCCTCTGTTTTCAGGTAGCCATTTCAAGGCATTAATAGTCCATTCTCCTTTACAAGAATATATATTGACAGATACGTATTTCTGCTGTGTGCAGTGGGTAGAAACAACAGATCTAGTCCCTTCTGAACCACAGGTCATGAATATGTTACTGAAATAGGAACAAAGCTTCTCATACTCTCTTTCCATTATCCCAATTCAGGAGAGAATTCAACTGAGTCTTTACCAAGCCTTCCTGTCCCTTCCCTTAAATTAAGGGAAATCTTAAATGTTAGATTCTAATTTCCTATCTCTACTTTTCTTACTCAAGAAGGTACAGCTGTTCTGAGGAAGTCCTGAATCTTTCCCAAGCATGGCCATCTTCCTGGAGCACAGCATTATCTCTCAACACCCTTTGTTACTTGAGCTGCCCCCAAAATATTTATAGAAAATTGCAATACTTAGGTAATCCTGAACTTGGCCAAAGTCTTCACAGAGTCATAGAATATTCTGAGTTGGAAGAGACCCACAAGGGTCATCAAGTCCCACTCAAGTAAGGACTGACCCTGTTCAGGGATTGAACCCACCACCTTGTTTTTAGCACCATGCTCTGACCAGCTGAACCAATCTCAGGGTCATTGTTGGCCTGCTAGGAATTACCATGTAGAAGTGCTACAAGCATGTCTGTACATACAAGAGACATAAAACCCGATGTTCTTCTCCACCTGGCTGGAGAAAAAATATTTCTGAGACAGTTATATTCTTTACGAATCAAATTTCTGTGGCTTCTCAAGTTCCTGTGGGCAACTACCACAGCTGTCTATGTTTACACTCTTAGCCAAGAGCAACACATGGCATCTCTACTGAGTTCATAATGAAACAATACTATCATCAACTGTATCATTTCCTATTTGCTGTAACCTAGAAATGGACACACAAATAAGTGGTGCAGCTCCACTGGCATATACCAACATGTTAAACCACAGTATCATGATCACATGCACAAGTTTCTAGTGTGTTTCCTTTTTCTCCATTGGAGAAACCAGAATTCATTTTCCAGACAGACATGGAAGAAAATTATGAGGAAAGAAAAACAGATTTGGAAAGGCACAGATAACAATTCGTTGCTTTTCATCCTCTCTTTTCAAGACAAAGTATTAGACTCACATTCAAAACCTACTACAAAAATGGCATTCATATATATTTTGGGAGTATTTGGGAAAACCGTGCAACCATGCTTCTCATCTGTTGAAATAGTTTTAAACAACTTACTTGAAATTGGATTATTCTCTCCTGGGAAAGGCACAAATACATTCTCTCAGTGTCTTTAAGGTAAAATGCACATTTATGGAGCTGTGATACTGGATCATCTGCATCCAATAATGCCGTTTGTTTATCTACTTTTCGAATTATCTGTGATGAAAATTGTACATATATATTTAAGACATACATATAGTCAGTAAAGGAAGTGAAAAGTATTTTTTTTAACATTTCCATGCTTCTCATTTTGATACCAACGTTAGATTCATAGTTCTTAGTGCCTTTGAAACAAGAATGACACTGAAGCCACACTCAGTACTACTACAATGTGCTGCATGCATAGATATTTTATCTATTTTTGCTCAAGGAGTGGGGGGAAAAAATTGAAGCTTCAGCAAAATCTGCTTTTGTCCCATTTGCTAGTGTAAAAGAGCAATTATTATATTGGTATCTTCAATCACTAATTACTATTCTTAGTAATTAATATGCTTCTACAGCTTTCACCACTGATAGGATCAACAACATTCTGTGGCAAACTGATTGCTGAAGGAGAATAATTAAAATAAGGATTAACTAAAGATATTGAGATGTCCTTAAGTAGAGTTTTGGAAACAACAATCAGAACATATCTTAACAGCTGGTCATTAAATATTACTTGAAGACAACTGCAAAGAACAACTGTTCCTTACATCTGGCACCTCAGTGAAAAAAAATATCTGCTGACTTAATTCAGATCTGTTTAACCAATTTATTTCTAAAAGTCAAAAGCTATTCCCTTAGAGAGTGAAAATCTGTAGCTCATAGTTTTAACTCAACTCCTAGAAAGAAGTTTAATGCTTTATGCAACACTACTAGATGCAGCAGCCAAAGTGCCTGAATATTTCTAAGCTGACAATCAGGAAGCCAACTATGTCCTCTGCAACATCTAATGATAATGAAGAGTATTATTAGCAATATAAATTTAAAGGTTAACTTTTTTCTTCTAAGTTCTTTGCATTTGCTTATAATATATCTGCAAGTTACCTTCTAATTGCATCACCTTCCATCAGTCCTGTAAGGCAGTATGACAAATGTTCCCAATGGCAAACAAAACAGGAACCTTTAGCCTGATTTGTTTTAATCTATTTCTACTTACAAATAAGGTTTCTGGAATAATAAATGATGGCATCTCTTTTCAGCAATAAGAAAGTATTAACATGAAGCCCACAAAAAAGTGACATCCTCTTACTGCATTTCATGTGCTTGAACCACATCAGTAGTGTAACCAGGTCTGGATTTTACTGTCAAACAATGTGATTTAAGGGAAACAAAAAAAAACCCAGTGAAATTTTTATTCTGCACCATGTACGCTGAGCAGGCTATTATCTTTTTTTTTTAGCCAAGTTTGGTATTGGGAGAGAATTTCTCATTACAGTCCTAGCAAAATAAGTCTGGGAAGAGGAACAAAAGCCTGACTCCAGGAAGGCTGTTTTTATATTGGCGCATTCTGAAGATGGCTTCTACCTAAAGTTGAATTAGCAGAGCCTTGTATGAAGCTCATAATAGGCTGACAAGCCACAATTTCACAGAAGATCTCATATGAAGCACTGTTGATTATTAATTCCATAAAATTCCACTTAGGCTGGCATTAAGAGCATAAAACAGGAAAAAAAAAAATCTATAATTACACTTAACCATATTTACAAAAGCCATTACTGTTTATCCAGAAGTAATTTTTTTTTTTTGTTCACAAACCTTAACTAATTATTCCAAAGGCAGTTCCCATGTTTCAGACTTAAAACAAATATTATTAATAAATATGAAAAAAATGTTTTTGCAAGCTGGTACTAATATCATGTATCCTCAGGAGTACATAGAAGTGCTTTTAGATTCAAATCAGTCAAGCATTTTTAAAGCTGTGCTGGAACTCAACACATGGAACAGTCCTACTGGCTACTAATATTTTACTCATCTATCGATATCAATATTTAAAGCATTTTGGAACAGGGGAATCTACAATACTGTTTTTAAAATAGACAGATTAACCGATTTTGGCAGGCTTGAATTCTGAAAAATTCCCTATGCTTATTTTACAAGTTGTTCTTTGTTTACAGAAAATCTGCAGATACAAAAATATGCTTTCATTAAAATAAATGCCATTTTCCATATAAAACATGTATTACCCAAAGGCAACACACAAAGCCAAAAACTGTAAACATTGCAAACCCAGCTATGGAATTACATTAAGTTGCCATCTATAAATTAATTACAGCATTGGAGAAATTAAACTGTACCAGTCTCGGGAGTGCCATGCCAGTAACTGAGCATACAAGTTTGACAGTCTGCCCATAATGAATGTAGCCATCTCTCACTGTGAATTCTTCTCCTTCTGATTCATCATCATCCACTGCATGAAACAGGAATTTTCAGAATTAGTTGTTTTAATCACTGTTTTTCTTGATAGGAGATACATTTAACATCATGCTATTACATCAAATATATACTCAGTAACAAAACAAGTCTGCATATGGGCAATTAATATGGAGGAAAAAATGTAGGATGCTTTTTTGTGAGGATGAAGAAAAGAGTGAAAAAAAATTCACAGAATTGCTTTTACTTACAGAGGTGAATGTAAAACGCTCCCCACTGTTGTGAACTGGCATGGAAATTACCACCTTCTACGTGTAAATATCTGGTGCTAACTGTTTGGGATCGAAGTCTATTAAATAGTGCCACTTTTGTCCCTGATGCAATACATACTGCAAGGAACACATACAGACTTGAGATTATAAAATTACTTCATTATTACATAGAAAAGTAAAAAAAAGTCACAAATAACATAAACTGAAGAATACTTGAAATCAAGACATAATTATCAAATACTGGTTAATTTAGAAAATATTTATATTTGTGAAAGACCAAAAATAGTCTTAAAGTTATGAGTGCAATAACATACATAGTGTCTGTTCTCCAAAGGCATGCTAGCTCACAGAATTTTGCCACTTAGCCAAATGGGCCAGTGCTTGCCAGCTGAAAACTGTTCATAGTTCTCCAACAAGTGATTATTTAAGGAGAAGCTTTAGCTTGCCCTTGTGAAGTACTTAAGACAACTTTCAGCAACCATTTGAAGAATATTTCAAATATAAAGAAAAATTATTCTTACAATCACAAGCAATTGAAAGGAAGACAGATGTAACTATGTCAAATTATAACCATGCAACTTGAAATGTTCTCAGATCTGATCTTAACTAATAATTCAAAAGAGAGAAATGTAAAGTTTGCTCCCCTAAAAAAAAACAGCAATTAAAATTTTGCCATCAGAATGGGAATGTTGTTCTACTTGGTTCATATTTACTATTGAACATTGCTTGTTTCATATTCACTGTCCATCAAAACTATCTGTCTGAATACAAATTCAACAGTGCATACTCTGAGCCCACGGGCGTGAACTGCACAGCAACAGATTGCCTTTAGTCATGTGCCAAGCTAGCGGCCCCGAGATCCACATTCCATAGGTGAATGGGTTCCAGCCCAACACAGATGGAAGAGCCTTTTAAAGCACTAGTGAAGAGAGAGAGAAAAACAAACAAAAAAAAAGGGTATCTCTTGAGGTGCTCCAGTGGTATGCAGGCAAAAAACGTTGGAGGAAAAGCAAAAACGTTCCCAATTATACAGTAGCACCAGAGATATTATTAGTTGAAAAACACGGTAAGCAAATAAATCTGGGTGAAATATCACCATACAGATTTCTTAAACGACTACTTAAAATGAACCATGCAAAACAAAAATAAGAACAACATGAAAATGGCATGAGACAGTAAGAAGGTGGCTGTGATGTGACGAAGTGCAGTTTGGATAACATTTATCACAATCTGAAAGCAATCTCTTTGATACTGATCAAAACATTCTAAGCACCAGATTGCGGCAGTTAAAGAGATCCAAAAGCTTAGAAATCTGAGGTAGAACATTCTTTATACATCTGTCTACATGAATTCATTCCTCAGAGTACATGGGGGTTTGAGTGGGCCTTTTTTATTTACTAAATAATTAACCGTGACTGCATAAAACTCAACAGGGTAACCTATTTATACGAGAACATTTAAAAACACACTGATGTGTACAGTTCTGAAATACAGCTAAAAATCAAAAGTTGAAAATTTCGTTGTATTTCCTTTGTAGTCAGACCTTAGAATATGTAGCAAAAAATTAGTAGGAAACAAAATTAATTGCTACATAAAGAAAAAACTGAAATACTTACAGTCCGCATTTTTCAGTGACTGTTTCTTTTTAGAAGGCTTGGAGATGACTTTGATCCGTTTACTGAGGAACACACCGATGTCATCACTATTGCCATAGAACATTTTAACCGATAACATGAAGTGCTTTCTCTTGTCTGAGTCTGATATGTATAATGTTTTGGCAGTGCAATAATTCTGTAGGTGAAAATATACTGTGGTTTCTTCTTTGAAGTCAACCCAGTTCAATAAACTATGCATATTTAATTATGAATGAATTAGGAAAACTAATACAATAGGTTTCTAAAACAGATGAGAAACTGGTTTTTTCTATCTCTTCCATATGCATTTCTTTATGACTACTGTTTAGCTTTGTGAAGTGTTGCACCCAACCTCATTACTCTATGATCATTCTAAATACCCTCACCTGAACTGGAAAACATGATTGGAGACCCTAACTGTATCAAAGCCACCTCCGAGGGGCCAAGAGCACTACTAAAAATTACATTTGATTAGGGCTGTACAGACAGTACACTGGGCATGCACAAGGAACCGCCTGTGCAGAAAATGTGTTGAACTAAACTTTTCTTGAAAGGATGGAAAATGATTGGGTTTTGAAAAACAAGGAAGTTACCTTTGGCTAAGTGTTTATGCTAGGTGACAGCAGAATTAAAAAAAAAAAATCTCATAAGGAACTTCAATTATTCTTTTCCTATTCAGCATTATGAAGCATTTCTAGTAGACTGTGCTGAAAATACTACGTAGCTACAAAATACTGCTTAATGAAACAACGAGGCAAAATGAACACTTTTGCTGCTAGTTCTACTCCAACTGTTTAAGTCATCACAAATATATTTTTAAAAAATCTTTTAAGGTAAGCAATTTACACCACTGTAGAAAATAATCTACTCAATTTTTAAGATGCTACTTCAGTTGTATTTTTAGGCAAAGGGACTTAATATTTCTAGCAGCAGATGTTTTGATACTGCCTTGATCAGATTATCCACTCATGCAAGCCAAGGAAGGGGACAGAGAGTTTGGGCCAGAAGCCATATTTTAGTTAGCCGCTGATGGCTACCAAACCTAACAATTTACTGATTCTGCATTAACAATCTACAAATTAAAGGGTACCTTGCTATGACCCTATGAGCCAAATCCAACTTTTCAATTGTCCTAAGTATTTTTGAGGGATTTTTTTTAACAATTATGCAATGCCTAGAGTGCAAGAAAAGGTTTCAAAAATAAGCAAGGGCATTCCTTGAAACATGCACCATGTAGCTATAACATCCTGTGCAGTTATCTGAGTGGTTTATTACAGTTTTTCTACCTTTCCTTCCAAGTTCAGCTGCTGCATTTCTTGGTCACTGTTTCCTATCCCAATAAAGGCGCATGGTTGTGATTCCTGCTCAGTGCAACCATCCCGCTCCATTTGCTCTTTTTTTTTCTTCCATCCACTGCCCATGAGATACACACATGGAGGAGGACAAAAGAATCTGAAAATCAAGAACACATTATGGAATTAGTTTTCCAGATAAACAAACTGATATGTTCCCAATGCTTTCACCTACACACTCTGCACTTGAGGTTATACTGGCATGCCCTTCATTTGTCTTGAAGATTTTCTAAAATGCAAATTAAAAAAGAGAAGAAAAAAAAAGAAGAAAAAAGCAAGGAAAAACAGCAGTAGCTGCAGTGTCACTGAGAATCTTTCCTGTTCAATGTATGTCAGGTAATAGTCTGCATCTCTATAAAATGCTTTCTACCTTAAAAAGAGATTCTGAAAGAAAGGAAAAAAAGGCCTCAAAAGTTATTACAGTCTTTTGCTTTTGCAGGTGCTTAACATGATGGAGCAATTAATACACATAGAACAGTTCCACAAACTAATTTAATGGACAACTGCTGACTACAATTCCTAAACATTTAGAGTTTTGTCATAAGCAAGGAGGGAGTTGATTCCATCCATGCATAAATCTCTCCCAAGTTTTTAAATGGAACATACGATTTTATATCTTCATCAGTATGTGTAAAAAATAAGGCCTAGTTTTCAGCAGCACTGACTGTAATCAGTCTAGATGTTACTTACAACAATAGATTCAAAATTAAATTCAGCATTATAGTACAATGCATTGGTCTTGAAGCTTCTGCAAATTGTTAAAGCCCAAATCCTGAAAAGGTTTGGCTTTAGCTAGCAAACAAGCTGCTGGTTTTTTATCATCATTTCACTATGATCAAAGATATAAAGTGGAATGAATACCTCCAGTTGTGAGGCAGCTAAGGAGGCATGTAAAGGAGGGGAACATGAAAAAGTTTGTAATATTTTATTTACTTCAATTTGGAGAGTAGTGTTATAACTTGCCACTTCTAAAACCCAACGACTCCTACCTTACAGGTGAGGGTTCTCTGGCTTTGCTTTTTATTTTTTTTAATTGGGCTTGGGACACCTGAATTCCAGGCAAGGGGAGCAGGCTCCATGCCGGGACAGCAGCCAGTTGTGCCACCCGCAGGCTGCTGCAGTGGTGAGCAGGAGCTGTCAGGGCAGGGGGGTGAATGGAACTGTAGGCTCCGAGTCATGGAAAATTATCAGAGGATAAAATTATTCAGTTTCTGAAGTATCTGTGGGAGTCCTGGGCAAGAGAGGCCAGGTCACCGGTTGGTCTTGATGATCCGAAAGCTCTTTTCCATCCTAAGGTATTCCTACTTCTATTAAACACCATTAATGGATGCGCACGCACACACACACACGTGTGAGTGGAAAGGAAGCAAGAGGATAAGCAGGACTCACATTTTTATTAGGCTGGTGAGGGCAATGATGGTGCCCAAGTACTGCAGGGAGCAAAGGAGAGGCCTACGCTGCTTTCCATCCCAGATCAGGGAATCGTGGTATTGGTCCTCTACAAACAGTACTTTTCAATTGGGGATTATGAACTGACTCCAATGTTAGAAAATGCAATTTTGTGGGGAAGAAATTTTCAAGTAACAGATGCATTTATTCATGAGTTGATCATTTGGAAACAAACCGAGATTGCCAGAAAATGCACACCATGTATCTAGTCAGCTTCTGAATCCTCAAACTGAAATGACAATACAAGATCCTTTCAGTGTTAACGGATATATCCCACTAATTTGCATCAGCTATAAGTGATTCCTGATGAAGAAGTTATACATAGATTAAAAATTAGTGTCAACCTTTATTAACAAAGCAAGGCTTTGCTAAAAAAAGCCCAAACCAAACAAAACCAAACCAAAAATCCAACAAATCCCTTCTATTCCAAGTAATATTACACCATAAAGCCCATGACACAGTTACCTTTATTCCTCATGTACTCTTCTGTATTTATCTTACTCATTAGAAAACAAGAAAAGAATCCCTAATTTTTTCATATCCTTTCTAATTCCAGCTTTATGCTAAACCAAGTCCTTTGAATAACTAGAGCCACTAGATGGCAATGAAGACCTGTAAAAAACAAGGTGTAACCCCCTGATGAAGAGAAAACAAGCTACAACAATTAAAGCACTCTTAAAATCAGAACACAGAGAACAAGCTTTGAAAACTTACTGAACAAAGAAAGAAACTTTTAAAGCTGATAAAATTTTAAGTTTGGTTAAAACTCCAAACATGAAGAAACGGTCTGGACACTCACAATTTGAATGGGTTCTCTTATGTATCTACCTCTTTTCCCAGCCTTCAGGCATAGACAACTACAGTCTTGGGGCTTTCTAACGTCATACTTACAGTTCCAGAAACTCATGTATAGAAGAGATTAGCTATGAATATTCTATCCAATACAGAAAAAGTGAACCAGGTTTGAACTTTGGAAACACTGTATTAAATCAGATAATCAAAGGAGAAAACAATATTCCTTCAGTCAATTCAGGCCAATCAATACAGAAAAAATGTGGTACTTCAAGTAGAGAAGCTACTCTAACTGAACTTGCCAGAAAGCAAGGGCTTGAAGTGAAATAACATCAGCCTGTGTTACTTCTACCTAGTTCTGATGCACTCAGCGCTCTCCTCAAACCACAGGTTTCTGTCACAAAGGTTTGCTTTTTCAGATCATCCAAATCATCCCTGTGTTCATCTTATAGAAGTCTTTGCCTTCAGGAGAATTCGCATGTACTAGCTAGTTATTTTATTTCCAGAGTGACTTTAGAAGGGAAATTTCTCCTTTGTATCTCTTGGTCAATTCCAAGACAGTCAAGCAGGAGGTGTGTTTGTCAACTACCCACATTGTTCTGAGAATGAAACTGCTCAGCAATCTTCCTTCATAGGAGATGAAAAAATTAACCACATCCACAAAAGAATTCAATGTGAGAACAAACAAATGAAAAATCATTAGGTACTGCAGTGCTAAGGAGGAAGCAGTGGCGCCAAGGGGTAAGCCCTGGAAAAAAGCTGTGCTTTCAATAACAAATTTTATCCAGAGGACAGGCACATTCAGTACAGCAAAGGGAAGTATTTGATCAGAAGTTATAGGAGCTCCTTCACTCACAGCTGTAAAACAAGATGCAGCTACAGCATTCTCATGCTAACCACCAGTGATCATGTATGAACTCTGAACAGCACAATCAGTCTGGCTCACAGTTTTTTGATGAACTATGCCTTGGATTCCAAAACACTTCAGTCCTTTAAACTGCTGAATGCTCACACTGTTCAGACTTTCAAGAAAGAAGTCTCAGTGAACGGTAAATATGGAAAAAAATACAAGAAGCATAAGCCAAACACCCACACTCATCAGGACTAAACAGCACCTGAGTCTCTTATCAGCTGAAAGCCTTTGAAAGGTGACAGTCATGCAACAGGAAACATCAGGCACAAAGTCTTAAATTCAACTAAAGCCCAACCCTGAGCTTCTTACCTCCTGGCTTCTTTGTTAAGCTAAAAACCATTAATTTTGTGAAGTACAAGGCTGGTAAGAAGGATCGACTCAAAAAAGTCAACTCCTTTCATTCCTGTTAAAAGTATTGAAAACTCTCAAACTTACCTAGAAAGTCTGTATCCATGCACCTGGAATAGTGTTATTGTGATGCCTATTAACCCAGACCACACTCCATGAAATCTGCACCATCTACAGTGAGTTTTCAATGGAGTAGTTCACCATCTAGTAACCCTCATCAAAACACTAAAAGGTAGTTATCGTGCTAACCTTTTAATTATGACATGCAAAGTTTGTTAATGGCAAGTATTTTCCACAATCTTGCGACAAGTAAGATTTAAATAAAGACTGGAACAAGAGGTGGAATTTCAGCTATGTTTTTGGGTTTTTTTAAGTTCTATATTTACTTGCAAGAGATGTCAAATTTAAGAAAGAATCTGTTTTGTAACTTGAATTCCTAGCTACAAAAGTAATGCAAGTTAAGTAATTCTTTAAGGTTCAAAAATTAACCAGAGTATATCTATGCCATAATGAAGTCCCATGGAAAACAGGAAGTTTCTCCATAAAAATTGGTATGAAATACGTTTCTTTCTATAAAAAAGATGTATGCAAACCAACTCACTTCAGAAATGGCAGTGAATGTAAAAATGATGAAAACTTGACTGTCCAGTTGCATAAAGCAGCATTAAAACTTTATTAATTTTGCTTACTCCAGAATAAGAAATGAAGAAATAAAGGCCACAACCTGCTATAAACATAGCAGAAACAATTTAAAAACTAAAAAAAAAAAAAAAAAAAAAAGGAATATAACAATTCATCCTTCAGTTTTACTAAGTACCTTAGGCCACGCATGGATCCAAGGATTTAATAACTGGCACCTTCCTTTATGCTGATAACCACAGGACATCGTTACTGATGCTGGGAACTAGCAGAACAGTATCAGAGGCAGTTTACATGGTATGTTGAAGCTTAAGGAAAACTAAAATATTTAAACTGAAAAAATGAAACCTTCGTATGTACAGGACAAGAGGGAACAGGCAGAAACTAATGCACAGAAGTTCCACTTGAACACGAGGAAGGACTTTTTTACTGTGCAATGACCGACCACACACGCAACAGGTTGACCAGAGAGGTTGTGGAGTCTCCCTCACTGGAGACATTTAAGAACCATCTGGCTGCAATCCTGTGCCATGTGTTCTACGTTGGACCAGATGTCCCCCTGTGGCCCCTTCCAACCTGACCAATTTGGTGACTGATTCCACACTTTCATTTCATACCCATACCACAACAGCAATCATTTCAGCATCATACTATTTGATAACCAACAACCAACTATTTTCACTCCTGATCTTCTTTTCCAAGCTCTGAAGTTCTTTACAGTCATTTGACATGCTTCCATTCTTAAAGAGGTGAATCTGAGATACCCTGCATGAACAAATGCAGCTGTGCTAAGACACTGAACTGCACCTCAAAAAGTGTGGTAAAAGAATGCCTAACTCCAGTTATCAAGCAGTTTACCAAACATTACCACTGCCTAGGTAAGATATGTGCCACAGTAAAGCACCAGGTGAAGTATACACATATATTGAATTCAACAGGATTTTATGGCAATACTATGAAATGCACACAGGAGCTTTCAGAAACCATTACCAAATAACAATTTGAAGCTTTGCCCCGGATTACTGAGAACACTTCTGTAAGTTTTCCAAACAGTAATGAAACTTTTAATAATCAAAATTACATACTTTATCTTTTTATATTCTTCTTTTGATGCAATTTATCCTACAGAATAATGATACACAGGACAGCTTTGCAAAATGTTCCTTATGAACTGCTCTGGCCTCAGGAGAACAAAGTCACAGATACACTGTTTAGAAAGTCACTTTCTTATCTGCAGGCACACCCCTCATTTTTAGGGAGTAATACACTTCACTCATCTGCAGTGATGAGTTAACTATGCAACTCTTGAAACACAATCTTGAAAGACAAGATAACAATCAGAGGTTTCTATAGTGTCATGATAAATCTTTTTGGCTATCGAGTTTGCCGCCAAGGGTTACAGTTATCATTTACTGCTAGTATGGCCTGGCATTGCAACCCTTTTGCATTTAAACACAGCAGAGAGCAAGAGGGCTGAACACTTATACAGCAAATACACTGGTCTGCTTTTGTGCCCTTCCTCCTTCACTGACTTCCCACTTGACTCATATCAAGAATTTCAGGAACATCTAGAAAGCACTTTGAGTAAACAATTCCATGGACGTGCAGAACCTGCACACTGCCCAAAAGAAAGGATCTGAGAAAGACAGGTAGTCACAAAATATTGGAAAACAGTTCAAAATATAGTCTGTATCTCTGATTTACAGACATCAGAAACTGTGACTGAGATAGGTAACAACTGAGAAATCTGCAGGTTTAATTATAACATTTGTGCTTTCTAACAGCCTTATACATAAATATCTCAAATCTCTAATCTCAAAGCTATAAAAACATAATGATGCAACAGGACTTACATAACAGTGGTAAAAGAAAGGTTAAAACTTCAAAGTCATTAATGTGCTGAGCATGTGGTCTTTTTGTGGTGAACAAATATTAGTAATACAAAAACTAACCAAATACTGCACTATTCTAGTGAAATGTCAAGTAGAAAAGCATCGCTTAAAATTAAAGAAGGCCGTATTACATCACAGGAGGTCTAGAAACCCGCATATGAAGGAGCATCCTAATTGCTTCTACTAGTTATGCAATAAAAACATCACAAAGAGAAGACTGCAAGAGAAGACTGCAGGAAAAGCACCTTTGCCTAAAAAGCATTCATTCTCACATATTTCTCCAGATTCTGTCCCTTAGAAAAGTACCTATAACTGTAACATGTACTGTATTGATTTTTGCAAGGGAATATTTATCATAAATACAGTCATGATTGACCTATCATTCTTTTTAAACCTTTTACAGATGTGATTCAGAAAATTATCTTACTGAGGCTAACAATTTCCCTTCCATATTAATTTGAAATTATTCAAGAAAAAACTCCTCTACAAGTATTCACCATTGATCACTTCATTTACTCCAAAATTAAAATGGAAGGTTTAAAATGAGAGCGATTTTAGTTCAATGGAAGAAAAGCTTTGCCCACAGATAGGGAGTCTCTTGGTAGAAAAAGGCATCACTTCATTGAATGCTACATGCTTGTAGCACTTGTTAGATAATTAAAAGATTTAGGAAGAAGCATTTTGTTCCTCAGACTACAGGGCAATGTGAGGAATTCTATGAAGTGCTGTGCACCCAACTAGTTTCCCTAGCTCCCAGCTGTAGAAAGACTTCAGTACAACAAAAAAACTTACCTTTTTTCATTCCCATATGATTTCTGCGCAACTTTCGCATGGAGTATTAGCACTGTTTGGTCACCTCGCTCCTTCAGGTAATTTCGCATTGCTTCCCTAAAAATCAAAACACAATATAAACTTTGAAAGTTCTTTTGGTTTTGTTTATAACAAAACAAAGACAGCTTTAGGTAAAAAACCCCAGGACCTGAAATTCCAAAAAGGCCACCATTAACAAAGTCAAGACATGTTTGCTACTGTTTAAGACAATTGTACAGGAAAAAGAAATAACTACCTTGCATGAAACTAGTAATAAGGGGTCTGTGATCATTTACAATTACTACACTTTCTAGAAGAAAAAGATGCTTGTGATGTAAAATCATATCAATGCCAATAACTACACCATGTTTAAAGCCCTATTTCATTAAGCACCATGCCATCAGTATCTGAGTAGAACACATTTTATTAGTTAAGTATTTTCTTCATGACCAATTTAGTATCTCATGATAATGACAAACTGTTTAAGCTTTTAAGCATATGAGTGCAAAGTTTATATACAAGTTTTCTTTCAGTTTTGAAGATACTAAAACGTTAAATTCTTCAGCACATTGTTTCACCTAGTCTTCTGAAGAAAACACCTACTTCCTGTATACCATCAAGTAAAAAAAAATTAGTTTTTAAATATGTTTTATTGTTCATCATCACTGTAATTACAGATGAATGCTGTAATTACCTCAAACACGCGAACAACAATTCCTTGAGAGAAGTGAGAGAACAGTAACACCCAGTCACTCTTCTGTATAATAATCTAACTGTTCATTAAGCAGCATGCCAAATTCAACACCCTAGGGATCAGCTGTGCCAGAGTGCTGGCAGGAACACAAGTTCCTGAAGGAGCATTTGTGGGTTGAATGCCCACCAATGCACTCATCTTCAAAGTCATCTACCAGAGAAAAAAATTATGAATTTATCAGGAATTTATATGAAAAGATAAAACCCTACATAAGGATTTCTCATTTGGTTGTTTGGATTTTTGTCTTTTTCTGTGAACTGGGCCAACTACTGAATTCCCTGAGGACAGATCTAGAAAACCAAACATTTCTAGTGAAAAAATCATGGAAGATAAAAAGCAGTATTTTATTGACTAGACCTTTTCCAAAAGAAATCCCCACACACAGTTTCACAGAGAAAAGCAAGTAGATTGAGCCAGGGTTGGGTTAGACAACAACAACTCAGCTTTGCTAATGATGTTTTGCAAATTCTTGTGTTTGTCATGCCTGCATAAGACATGATTAATGTCTAGTGATTAGTCTGCCGATTTTCTGTGTAAATAGCAGCATATAAGAACAGAGAATAGATTTGAATTGCTGTTTTAAATTTGGACTAACTTGATCTACTTACATTTGACATTGGTAAAACTGATGTTTATCCATGAAAGTACAGCTGGAAGAACTGTCTCAAAGCCCACAGACTTACTTATTTACAGCCATTGTTTAAGAATATATTTTAAACCCCAAAACATTAATTCACTGTGAAATTATTATTATACATTTCATTATGATATATATTAGCTGCATTTAAGTTGTTTAAAAACTTTTAATCTGACAATTTGAAATATTATATTAAGAGCACTATCATACTACATTAAAAACATCTGTCACACTAAAAATTTTTGACTTGACTACTATTAAAAAAACTACTCAAACCCAGCAACCCACACAGAAAACTGCTCGGTGCTATCTAATCTTTATTCAGCATGGTATGAGGAAGAAAATTTGTATTTTCGACTGGTCTGTTTCTACAGCGGATTTGTACAATCCAAGCTCCTGCAAGAACTAGTGATGTTCTCCCTCCAATCCCTCCCACTGATATCTTACATGATGTTTTTCATTATTCAATCTTAAAACTCTTATGAAGCTAGTACTATTATAGTTTACATCTAAAACAACTAGCATAGTATGAACAGAGTAGTGTTGTTCTGCTGGAGCTTGCATGACAATGAACAGATTATTAGTCAAACCAGACTGCCTGTAAACAAAAAACCCACAGCAATTTTTCAATAATTGCACTAAATGCTTTTAAGGGTTTACAGATACATCTTCAGCACTATACAAACAAATAAATCTTAAAAATTTGTGTGACAGTTGTTCAGTTTCAGTAGTTTACTCTTCAGAGGAAAGTTAGATTGTTTGTTTCCAGCCTCTATCATCACAGGAAAGGTTTTCAAACTGCTGCTTTGAAGGATGGCTGGCATTTCTCACATGCCTACCCTGTATTGAGGAAAGAGCAACTAGCATACCTAGTAGCTAAAATCCTGCATATGAAATTTAGAGTAACTACAGTAAATAGAAAACTTAGTTAAAAACTCTCACTGCACAGTCTTGTTGTTATTGTTGTTGTTGTTACTCTTTTTAAATCACAGAAGATACATTCTATTTTTGTTCTTTTATTTTAAATCAAAGAAGATAAATTCTATGAGTAACTGCAAGGCTATAGTAACAGGTGTTACTACTCAAGGAGAAAACAGCTCATTACTTAAAACACAGTATCTTCATATATCCCTGAAGGCTGGCAGGCCAACAAGAAACCGCCGCGTTTGTTAATTACTTTTAAGTCAGTACGGATCAAGTTTGCATTGAAATGAAGTTTAATGATGACAAAGCTAACCTAAAACTTATCTAGAAATGCACTGAGACAGATATTCACAACATAAAATGTAAATGCTCCCCCCCATCATGTGCTAACATAAGGTATCATTTCATTCAAAACAGAGAATGTCAGGGTGACAAGGGGCTTCCTCTATCACCACACGAAACTATAAAACAAATGGCACATCCTTTTTTGCTTTCAAGCAAACAGTGGATTTTATAGCCAGGAGCTAATTATAAGCGGCACAGTTTGTGGCACAGAATAATAAATATTTGCATAGACTCTGTTACAGTAATTTGAAAAAAGAAGGTGACCACTTAACAGTTTCTGGTATAAATACATCCCAGGCAGGCCAGAAGCAAATCAAGCACTGTACTCCAGTCACTCTAAACACCTTCCAGAATGGATTGCCTTGATAGCTCTATTTAATACTCTCTCTGATTGTTTGGTTTTCACCAAAAAATTGGTTCAGATCACTCCTTGACAGCACTGTGTTCAATTCTGGCAGCAAAAAGTGTTACTTTGCATGACCTCACAAGATATTTTTACTCAAGAAACAAATCAGCTCATTCCTGAAGATTTAAAAATAAGCAGATCCACATTGTACTGAATAATCTACAATAACTGATACATGAAGTCAACACCATTTCTAAAAATGCATTTTGAGTTTCATATTAAAAATAAGCCACTGTGTTACAAATTGTACTTCTGGCTGCTGACTGCACATATAACTGAAAAGCTCTGATATTAAAAATTCTGGGGTTATCAACCCACAAATTTTTAACTTAATTTTTCTGAGAATGAAAAGGGTAACTTCAGAAAATTGTTAAATACAGAGTTTCTTTAATGCTTACCTTGTGAGCCGTTTTGGTTGAGGTCGCTCTCCAAATTTCCTGAAAAAAGAAGTAGTTGCTAATTTAAAACAAAAGTGTTTAGCCATAATTTTACAATGAGATACTATCCTAATTTCACAATTTTTGAAATTTTATTAGAATTTGATGTATTTTCTTTGTAATTTCCCTAGAGAAGATCACTATTAAAATATTAACCACCTCCGTGCAACAGCTTTTCCCACAATGGTAGAGGCTTTTTTTTTATTTGAACACTAGGTAACTTTCTTTGTTGAAGTCACATTTGCTCTCAGAATCACTTTTGAAAAGTTCAGACACCACAAGAATGTAAAGAAGCAGAAGATCTTTGCCATAAAATTGACCAGCAGTGCCAACAACAAGCAGTTACTATAAACATACAGAAATTAACAGACATATCTGTGTTGACAAATCCGTAAATGCTTTCCATCAGGACAATTTCTCAAAAATCTGTTTTTCCTTCATGACTTCTTACAAAAAGGATGACAGCGTTTTCATACATGCCAGTACAGAATTACAGGAAAAATCTCTCCTATGGAATGCAGCCAAGCTTGATCCATAAACAGCCTGCTATACACTCAAATGTTTTTTCACCATAAAGTGTTTTGAGACAGCTGAACTTCTTTCAGTGCTTCAACACCATTCTTGAGAGAGAGAACACTCTTTACACTAACAAGGTTAAGACTTTCCACTGAAGTCTTTATTTACATAAGACATCAAATTAACACAAGGCAGATACATTTTCATTACCAAAAACATCCTCAGATTAAACCAAAATGGTCAGGTAAAAGATCTGAAAAAAGGAAGGCTGAACCCAGCAATGTACATCTGCTAAGCCTGGTGAGGAAGTATGACCACAAGTTAAAACAATGACAAAGACAGGGGGAAAAAACCCCAAGAAACCCAAAACACAAAATGAAAATGTAACAAAAAGTCAAGCCTAGCTTAACACTTTTCTGTCTAAAAATAAAGAGGCATAAGAGACTGTGCTTTTGCTGCCAGCATTCATAAATATTTCTGACTTGCCAAACTAATTTTATAGGTGGGCATAACTTTCCCTTTGTGGTTCCTGGACAGGGAAAAGAACCCTTTCCTACTATTGTCCTACAACAGTATTGGAGGCTCCCTAGGACAAGAACTTGATCATTAAGTGATATGACAAGAAATTCCCCTGTTCATGCAATAGATCTCTCCTGGACTCTACAGCAACTGGTGGTGGAATGATTTCATACATTCCAATTTAACTTCAGTAATCCTAGAAATGTACAAATACGTAACTATTACCACTTATATAGTTGAGCAAAACAGCACTCTCCTGACAAGGCAGTGACAACATTTAGCAAGTTATAAAGTTATTTTTCAAGACTTGAGAAATAAGTCTTCTAAAATACTGGCAGTCCACTCTACATAGAGGAATTGAATAAATGACATGAAGCCAAATTTCTTTTCAACTTAAACAGTGAAATAAAAATTTATTTTTCCAACCAGACTTAAGTTCCCTTCATGTTTTACTTTGTTGTTGTTATTATACTGTTCACTTCTCTGACTTTATTTTAATTTTAAATGAAACAATGAAACCAGAATTCTCGCTGTGAGATTTGGTTTTATGTATTTTAAATTTTGAGTCCTCTTGGACACAAACTTCATTTATATTTTTCTCTGTGGTATGCATCACTGTATTGTCATATCTGTAATGCAGAAAAAGTAACTAGAAAACCCAAACAGCTTTGCAGTTTGGCAGCGGGAGAGTTACATCCAAAGCCTTTCTGCTTCTAACACTTATATTCTCAGGATCTGCCTAGCTTGATGTCCTGAGCACACCCCGTGCCTCCAATTTTCCCTGGATAACTGTATGAGTAGGTGTGCAGTTGCTGTCCTCCCCAGTAGACCCAAGATCATCCTATTTGACAGAGAGTTCAACTGTCTGTGACTCTCTGACTAGACAACAGATTACCTTTAAGCAATACTCTACAAACAACATCCCTATGGATTAGCTCCCTGCTTTTGAGCAGAACTACTGCCTTTGTTTCAATCTCTCTGCACATTTCAATTCACCACAGAAAAAATTAAGAGATGCTTATCTTGAAGCAAAGAAGGCATTATGCACACAACACTTGTACAGTGGCAAACAGATCCAATCCAAGATGAGGACCCTAGTACACCAGAAACTGCATTAACACCAAAAAACCCTTATAGACAAAACCTCACACTGCCCTGCAGCAACAGACACCCTTGCAGAACTCGAGTGCAGCAGATCTACTCCCCTTGCACACGCACTTAATTGCTAAGAAGAGTTTTATTAACAAGAGGTCTACACAACACAGCTGCAATTAGTGAAAGAAATAAATTCCATCTTTTCCTTTAGTCAAATCCTGAACATACAACACAGGAGAAAAGTACCAAAATCCCCATTCTTCAGAATCAGAGCTAAAGCACTGAGTCACTCTGGAGAGGCACAGGGCAAACTCTGATCTGATGCTCAGTGCAATACCTCTCTAATTCATATACCAGCTTTCCCCACCCTCCTCCACACAAAATGAAGTTATTTATGTCACTGTAATCAACTTGTGAACACATAAATGCTACCATTAGCAACATGAACCTTTCAAAGAGACAATGTAAATTGGGTAAACCTTTTATTATTCTTTCAATATACATTAGAGAGAGGTAGAATAGGAGGAAATTGCATCTTGATATTTACTCTAAGTCCCATTTTAACTGTTTCTAAATTAAATTCAGCTACTTTGCCTCAATAATGTTATCTTGACAGATGACTGATAGTTATGTACCCTAGCCATAGTGTCAATGAACAGCATTTTCCTGCATCATTACAAAATCATTTCAAATATTACATAAATATCCACCTCCCTAGCTCAACAGCAATAGTCAAAGAAGTAAGAATTCAAAATTATTAAGAATGAAATAGGAAACAGAACCATGACCATGTCATGGCATTATTCTGCCACACCCTCACAATTCTGAAAACTTGCAGCAGCGGGAAAAAAGTTATCTCAGAGTAATAAAAGCGTGAAAGCATGAATAATCAATAGTTTCTGTATGCAATTGGCTAAAACTCCAGCCTTCAGTGAGAGTGAGAGCACAAGAGAAAAGTGACAAACAGATGCAAAGACCTAAGAGACTGATAAAAGATATGCAAAATGTGGAAAGTAGACAGTCATTCTCTCCTGTCTCACAGGAACTGGGAAATAAATCCATATAAAAATTTTAATTTTGATTTTTTTTTTTCTTGCTCTACAAACACAAAACTAAGTTGTGAAGCATTGCTAGAGAATATTGCGGAGGCTGAAAGCAGCAGTCGGATACAGAACTCAATTAGATTCTACTAAGTATGATGACCTTTTTTTTTTACAAACTTGTTCTCAGGAAAACCTAACTATGTTCTACCAGCAGCAAAGAAAATAGCATGAGTTAAAAAAACCCAAACCAGTCTACATTTACCCTGTCTTTCATATTCTTTCCTTACTCATCCATTAGTGATGCCTAGCAGGCATGGACCAGTACATATGCTCCTAAGAACCAGATATATTCCAAAGCAGCAACTGCATTCAGGATGCCAGATTTTCAGTCACACTACAAAACTCAAATATACAAACAAGACACAAAAATTCTAAAAAAAGTATCACGTGTGTTTTGTTTAATGGTTCATCTGGTTTACTTTTTCCATATGTTTGCAAACTGATGTAGAGATGTGTATTGACAATACAACCTGAAGGACAGAAAGTATCAGCAACTACTACTACACAGAAGAAAAGAATCTTTTAAATTTTTCTGATGTTAAGACACATGAAAATGCAAGAAACATATTTATGGTTCTGTACTAAATGACATCCATTGCACAAGCTGTGATTGTTGCTATTTCAAACTTTCATATTTGACTGGCATGTTGAAAAATGAGCCAGTTCAGACATTACAAGGTTACCTGTCAGCTATGACAGAGACTGCAACACACTTCTTGTGTCAGTTTTCACTGGATTTCACTGTTCTGGAATTTCTTTTTATATTCAGTATTTCTATTTCTCCTTTCTTTCATCTTGAAAATATGCAGATTGATAAATAACAAATATGTACAAGCGAGGAAACTAAAAATGTATCATAGTTCTATTCTTACAGTTGTTATTAGACAAGATAAATATATATAATTTGAAGTCTTAATTACAGGTTATATATCATTATATCTAAATGCTCCCCAAGTTCCTTAAATTTTCTGCATTTTTAAAATTTTACTATCCAAGACTAAGTGCTCTTTCAGGTGTCCTGTATTGGGATTCTAGACATTCAGTCAAGTTGCTATTTCATTCACATCAGTTCAAGCTGTGTTCCATTAGTATTCCCTAACACACCGTACTAGAAACATGAGCAAGAGCATTAGCCACACCATAATCACTTGCTATTGGAGCAAGTTATACTTGTCCTAATAATTCTTTTCCCAGTCCTGGTTTGGTTTTTTTTTTCCAACCACCAGTTAGTATTCTATTATTTCCTGTGTTTTGACTTCTGATGCTTTGCATAAATTAATTTCACTCCCACATTTTGCACTGTAGGCATAACTCTTTCTTCAACGTCATGTTCCAAATCATTCTTTTCAAGTCCATACTTTTCATTTAGCAAGTCCCTGTTCGTGTATTAAAATTCTTTTACCCATTCACAGAAATGGAAGGGAACATATTCTTTCTCCTTTTATCTCTTTACTGCCCTTCAAGTAAGTACGGAAATTAACAAGTGAACTACCACTAATCTTATCAGTACAGTAGATAGTTTTACTCAAACTTTCAATATTCTCAGGTTAGGTAAACACATGGCACAATACACAGGATAAGTTTCAAATGTTTTCAGACAATACAGAATGTGAAATCCTATTTGGAATTCCTAGCTCAGATACAATACGTACTATACATTTCTATGGCTGCAGGAATACGAATTTTCACTGTTTTCAGCATCAGGAGCACAAAGACATACACAAAGAAAATCTATCAGTAGTTGTATGTCTTTACTCATGTATGCCAAACTTTTTTTTTGTTGTTATTCAGTCTTATTTTCTGGACATAACTGTTTAGCTGAATTTTTTTATTCAATGGTTCTATGTGTCAAGTCAACTTTGGATGGAAAAATAAACAAATGAATATTAACCAAAACAGCTCTGCCATTTTCAAGAAAAAGAATTATGAAAAAAAATCTCTACAAAAATCACATGCTATCCTATCTTCAACTCTGACTGAAGATCTATAGTCACTGAACAGCTCTAGCATCCTCCTGCCTGGAGTATGAACTTCAAATTTTTCCGGTACTGGTCTTCAGCCACAAACATCCTTTTAACAGCCCCTGAGAAAGATCATTCACCTTTATGTACTGAGCACAGAAGCCTTAAAAAAAAATTTCCACAACATACAATCAGATACAAACTTCTGCAATTAGGTATTCTATCTTCACTTGGCCTATGGACTGATACAGTTTTTGGCATCTAGTCAGAATGGCATGGATCTTTCTGTAAATGGTCTCCAGAAAAGCAAAAAGCAAAAGAGAGTTGTCAAATTTGACTACAGCAGAAACAACAGCTGAGCAGAAAGCGAGCGTGTTGGAGAGGCCAACATGGGGGAGCAGCAGAAAGCACAGACTAGGAATGGGAAGATATGAGCTGCAAACTAAGACTTGCTAAATGAAAAACATGGACCTGAGACCACTTTGGGAAATGGGGTACCAGAAAAATCTGTGGCATGGCAAAACATTCAAATTTAACTCCAGAATATATAAAACATAACAAAAATACACTATGATTACTGTTTTCTGTGTCAATTTCTTTGTGACAGAAGTTTCCCTGGTGTCTTAAAAATTTCAACACTGAAAATAAAAACAAATACTTTCCTTACCCTGAAGAATCCTAAAGCATAGTATCCAAAACCAGCCTGCCCAGAAAGCTGGTAGATGCCCCATCATTGGAAACATTCATTGGACAGGGTTCTGAGCAACCTGATCTAACTGAAGACATCCCTGTTCATTGCAGGGTATTTGGACTCCATGACCTTTAGAGGTTCCTTTCAAAACAAATATCCATGTGTTGAGATCTCTATTTCCTTTCTGCCTTACTCAAGTATGAAGAGATCATGTGGTGCTTAGTTGCCCACAGGCAACTAAACCATACAGGTGCGCATTTCCCTCTCACAATCAGACAAATTAAGAGAAAAGCATGAATAAAGAGCAAGAAAACTTTTATGTTGAGATAATAAAATTGTTTAACATACAAAGGAGAAGTGGAAGTAGAGAAAAACAAAGTGAAACGGGCCACTCACCACCACCCATGATCGATACCAAGCCACTTCCTAAGCAAAAGCTGGGTAACCTCTCTAAATCCCACCCCCCTCCAGTTTATTGTTGAGCACGACATTATATGGCATGGAGTATCTCTCTAGCTTGCTTGGGTCACCTGCCTGGTTGTAAACCTCGCAGCATCTTGTACCCCCCTCAATCACTGTGGGGGGACAGACATCGGGCAGAGTGAGGAAGAGAGAAGGCCTTGATGCTGCGCGAACACTATACAGCAAGAGCTAAAATATCAGTGTGCTATCAACACTGTTCCAGTCACGAAGAACACAGCACCATAACAGCTGCTATGAAGAAAACTAACTCTGTCCCAGCCAGACCCAGTACAATGAGAAATGAAAAATGGATGCTTTCTGCGTGGGAAACAAATGTCAGATTTTAAAAAGGCACAGAGTACCTGTTCATTGGAAAAGTTTTACCCCCAAACATCTGACTGCCAGATCATTTCCAACTGGACCTACACACTTGCTGGTGCTTTTGACTGATGCAGCAAAGGCCTAACAATTCCTGAACAGCAAACTCAATTCTTTATTAGTCCTGTTATATCACAGTACATATCACAGTATTCGCTGCAGAACACGTTAGAAGAACTCTTTCATAGGCTACAAGAGATGACTATAATACCTCAGTATGGATGTTGGAAACAATCCCCAGATAAGTGTCACAAAGAAACTGTCCTGGAAGGAAGTTACCTCACACTGTTTCAGTTCAATGGTTTCAGTTCTGTCTCCCAGCGCACAAATGTCTCAACGTTGTCATAAATAAGATATGGCAGTCACTATTTTACAGCAGTATAAGACCCAGAGTATTAAAACACAGAAATTAAATACAGAATAGAGTGATTAAGTAAAGTTTTTACTTCCTCAGAGGAGATCCAAGGGAAACAATGCTTGAAACAGGAGGAGTCTAATAAAAAACTCCAGATTTTTATATATCTTTGGCAACATCTGAAAATACATTATGCAATTCAAAAAGAAAGAATGTAAGAAAATCCAACTTCTGCTCTCCAACAATATGAAGTGACAATGAAATTTGGTGAGAGGCTCAAGTTAAGTCCTAACATTTCTAACACCTATCAAATAGATGGTATCCCACAAGCCATGCGGGATGGGATTGGGGAAGAAGAAATACTGCCATTTCAACTACTCTAAGTGTATTTCAGGCAGGAGCGCAGCAAAAGAAATTCCTGTGCCTTACTTAACTCCAGTTCTAAGAACAGTCACCTGTCAGATGCAACCTTTTCCTAGACCTCTTGCAATGCCATGTAACTTGTGAACGAACGAGAAGAGTTTGTGGCTCAACAGTCAGACAAAAGCCTTTTAAAGAAAGGAGTGATAAGAGAAGTAATTTACACGTATTTTTTATCATTCTCTCTCTGCTTTAAAATAACTACGATAAATCTGGAAAGCTAGAAAGTCTGTCAAATGTTCATTCAGCCCTTAGCACCAGATAACCAGACCCTCGTTATAACAGGCTCTATTACTTTCTACCATGAGAAATGAAAATACTTTTCAAAGAATTAACTTCAAGTTGCTTTGTGATCTGTTACCACAAACTCACTACACTACAAACTCACCAGCACGGGATGACAAGGGTTTACTTGGCCTACTGAGGCTATCTAAGATCCAAGAAAGTGAAATACTCAGGTTTCCATTCAAAGTTTGAGGATCAGTATAAAGATACTCATTTTCAGCCACTAACAGAGACATTACCTGAGAAAAGCTAAAAGAGATGGATTTAAATAGCATGCTGGGACTTTATTTTCTCTTTTTCTTTTAACTGTCTATCCTCTGCCCACTTCCAGCTTCAATTTGCTTACCACAGGCCAATCAGTGAAGAATTGAAGAAGCATAGAGGAAAGTTCGTATTTATGGACTTTAAACATGCTTGAAATTATCAAAGCCAACATATGCAACAGTGCCCACGTACAGGACACACTGATAAATTCTCAGGAGTGATCCCTTAATTTGGCATTTGCTAGAAACACTTCATTCGGATTGAATAGCATACTACAACCTACATGGTAAGACTCAGCCACTCCACATCAGACCTGTTTCGGTTTTGCAGATTTCTACATCTAGGGTAACATCTTACATCAACTGCAAAAGCAGGTGTACATTTTAAAACACAGGATATGCTGTTAATGTAGCTATACTCTCCTGTGCACAGATTTCGGTGAAGACAAGATGCGAATACAGAAAATATTTCTGTGCATTCACCTACACAACCATAGTCTATTACAAATATTTTAGAACACAACTCCCAAGAGAAATGATCATCTGTCACTAGAAAACATTTTCTCATCTGGTGGTTTCACAGACCCAAAGAGAATTCCTACATATTAAATAAAAGGGCCATTTACGATCCAGCATGAGCTGGCATATAAAAACCACCACATTTCACACAGAGACTGGATTCACATCATTTTAAACATGTTTCCTGTTGGAGATTAATTTGACTGCTGGATTTGATTTCTGTAAGTGCACCTTATTCCACACTGATATCCTTTATTTTTAAATGAATCTGAAAATAGTGCACCGCTATGATTTGTCAATGCTAAAAATGCAGAGCTCAAAAAAGTGATGATCTACAGGTCTCACACATGATTAAAAAGTCAAAACACCTCAAGGACACAATTTCTAAGAGATTGATGCAAAAGACATATAATTGTATAGAAGAATTCAGTTAACATGGAAGTAAACACAAGCAATTAACTATGCTCAAACAGAACACACTGATCTTTTCCATGGATGAAGATATTAAATAAATGAACTATACCAATGGCTAAAACAAAGCCTTTGGAAGGAGAATTTTATGTTCTCCAAAACAAAAATTGGTTCAATATACACAACTTTGATTATGGGAAACAGAAACAGTTGTACTACTAGTAACATCCAGCACTAAACAACCACCACAATGGAAACACAAACTAAAGAACTAAAATAAACAAGCTTATATTGTCAAAAGAAAGGACAGATGATGAAGTAATTCTTATCCACTCTATATTCCACAGCCTACAACTGCACACAACCTTCATTCTTCACAAAGTTCTGAGCAGATCAACATTTCTCAGGCAACTCCCCCTCCATGTCCTACAAGTATTTTGTTTTTTGCCCTCCACTGATTTTTGTAGGTTGTTGTAACTTAATGCCATACAGTCTAATGTGACCCAGCATACCCAGTGTTCCTAACTATCTGCAGAGCATCACAGAGTAAGGAGTCTTTAAATCCTTAGACTACTCACACCCTAAACACTCTGTGGTCTTTTTTTTCTATAATATCACACAGCTGAGGTACAGAAATTGCTAAAGAAATGACACCTATCTCCACCCCCCACCCCGTTCCTCCCTCCAGACACAACCATGTTCATAAGCATGATCCACCCAAGGCTGATGAAGTCAACAAACTGACTTACAACTTCCAGCTCACCCATCACAGGCGGGCTCATTCTTCAGGAAGAACACACGCACTGACAGAGTCACATGCAGTTACCAACTCACTCTCACGTTTTTGCCTGCCAGCAGCACTTCAGCCCTGATTCTTGTTAGGGTGTCTACCACAACCAATATTGCTGTAAGGACTTTGTCCTGAAGGTCAGAGTTGAATTAAAAGCTAACCCATTTTAAAAAATAAATACAGTTTTCATATTCACATACAAAGAACCAATCTCAGCCAACTTGCTTGAAACACTACTGACACTATGAACCCTCTTTCTTATCCATCCTACAAAAGGAGATAAAATTAATTAAAACGTCACCAATCAAGAATGTCTAATGGACATGAACAATGGATTTCTACTACTTCTAAAGTCCCTTTCTCCTCTGTAAAGAATGACTGATGGGTGGTCCAACTGCATTGTGACTCTTTGGAAGTAGGGGGCACAGCAGCCCCTGAAATCACAAAACCAGAAAGTTTTTGATCAATACACAAAACATTCCCCCTCTTCAACAACAAGACCCACCTGCTCCAGGGTGAATGCCACCAACTATGCACGATCAACATCTTTGTACTGCATGATTCTGCACTGCCCCTGACTACACTTAAAGAATTTAAGTCCTCCAAAACAGAGAGTATGTTACGTGCTTGAAATAAGTCTTCCACTCTACAGCACTTTACACACTTTTGGCACTATATCAAATAATACTGACAAAAATACAATAGAAAAAGCTCTGCTTCACTCAGTCACGCCCTCTCACTGCAAGCCACTGGTTCAATTAGAAACTCCCTCTCCCTTTTCTGACCTGCTTTCATTCCCCCACATTGCTTTTATTATTGTCCTCTCTTTTCCAATCCCCATAAAATCACAGAACGACAGCTGCAATTTAAATAAAACTTGCACTGTATCAGTAAGCAGGCTCACTTTCAAACAACTTACAGAAAGTACACAAATTCACTTCCTTCTAGCAGTCTACCTACATTTGGAAAAAACTCCATGCAGTAATCACTATACTTGTCTATGACTCCAAAAATCAAAGGTCTTGTCCAAATGACATAATTTTAATCAAGACAGCAGTCACACAACTCTGCCACACTAAGTGATGCAAGGAAGTCAGTAATAATAGCTTGTTTAATGACAAAGTGCCTAAACATACACCTGAAGATGTGATTTCCTTACTTTTGCTTTTAGCTGTAGGTACCCGCAGCAAGAAGCTAGTAATCCAGAGATCTCAGGTATACTAAAGAACTCAAAGGATAAAGCCATCAAGATGCTGGAGTGGTGTAGAATGTAAGAAACATAATAAAACATTACTCAATTTATTACGATTCCTTTATATTCACATGCTATTACTTCTTTTTTATTAATTGCCTAATAGCATTGGCTCAAATGTTTAGTGGAAACTGCAGACTTGGACACACATACATTAGCAACTGAGTGAGTTATTAGCTTGAAAAACTAATGTATGCCAACAGAATCCCAGTCCCTAAAACACAGTATCATTTGGCTCAGCTATTGTAACTGCATAGGGAACGCGCTCACTAGTTTTATTTTCATCCCTTCAAACAAAAAAAGAGTGGATGCTTAGAAAAAGGAAAACACCTCCACGTAGTACACAAAATTGACTCTTAAAGTAATGGTGATACATAAAATCAGTCTGGAGCATGATTCTACACAAAACATCCCACAGTCACACCTTTCATTGACAATGACTTTGCTCAGCTTACGATTATTAGAACTCTTCTTGTCCATCTGACACAGCAAATTTTCCTCAGGATCTCACCTTGCACATCACCTTTGAATACATACTTCACAAGCAAACTTGACTTTTATTTCCTACGGAAGTGATTATATGTCCCCTACTAAACTATAATTTAAATATCAGCAAGTCCTTAAAAAAAAGGCAGTTACCTTTTAAGAAATTAAATTTCTAAATATGGCAAGAACAGAGCTATTGAGTACTAAACCAGTGCTTTTTAAGAGTTACTATTGGCCCATAACTGCAAGTAAGATTTAGTCGGAAGAAATTTTTTTTAGAGGCATGAGGGAAAAACTACTAACTGTACTGATTATTATCTCTGTTGCCCGATTACTTGAAAAAAGTCACAAATTAGATATAAGAGGAAACTTTTTCAACCACTTTCCTGCCAATATAGGAACCCAGCACTATAGTATAGTACCTAAGGATTTGTTCCACCTTCATTTCAGTGACTAAATGTCTGCAGTGTTCAAAGAACAGTTTCTCCTCTGTAAATATAATTTCCATCCTTCACTGGAAGATAAGCACTGATATTCTGCGCAGAAGATAACTTTTTAAAAAGTTAATAAAACGAAGGACAAAAACTTAAGGTTCATGGTTTTCTTTGAACCACTAATGTTCACTGTAACACCAAAAATATATAATAGAAGGAGAAATTGTGAATGATTTTATAAGGAAGTGGTAAAGAACCACATTGAACTTGCAAAGGTGGAAGATTCTCAAAAAGCCAAACTAACCTCACTAATCATAAAGGCAAATAGGTATCTCTTTGGAATGCCTCTTAAAGAGATAACAGGTTCTTGACAGAGACAGTCATCGGTCACTTTCAAAATTTCTCACCACTACTCTATTAAAGTAATAGGATAACCACTCTTCCATGTTCTTTTCCTTACCCTATACCCTCATAAACAAAGGAGCTTTATTACTACAGCAACTGCTTCCTATGAGCAGAAAAACAAGGAGAATGGCCTAATCCGTCTCCAAGGGGGTTACTGTCCCTGCTCCAAGCTCCTCAACTCGCTTCCCCTGCACCACTGCTTTCCCCTGCAGTGCTCAGACCTTCAAAAGGAGCTAACTTGGTCCATCAATCTGGCACACCACTAATACACAGGGAAGCAGGAGACAGGGAAACCAGTCATGTTGGTTGCAGAAAGCTGCTTGGTCACCTCAAACTCAACTTCAACAGAAGCCAAAAAAGATTACACAGAAGGAGCAGCTAAGCAAGCCTGTAACTCTCATGGGAAAGAACTATAATGCAAGAACACACAGAAGAATTCAGTAGGGAAAATGACTTGCAAAACCCAAGTCTTAAGCAAAATTAAAAGATCTTACCAAGAAACTGACATCCTTAGTCAAAGTTTAGCTTAGGACAACTGTAAGACTGTCACCCCAAGCGCAAGCAGAACTTAATGCAAAATGACACCTAAGTAAACATCTCTAAGGTTTAAGCAGACCAACTCTGAGAAGTCTTGCTGTGACAATTTAAGTCACCACTGTCTCAAATGCCTTTACCACCTCTCTGCTAGGTCAGGGCAAGCAAACGTGCCTGTGTCCCAGCTGCTCCAGTTCACTGTTAGACTGTGGCTTCAGAGGCAGCTGAGCTGATTTGTCACTGCCAAACAGGTCTTGCCTGCCAGCTTCCCCCAGCTGCACCGACCTATCCTCACACACCAAACTCCAGCACTTGTCCAACCTTTCCACAGGTAAATTCAAATCAGTAGGCCAGAACAAAAACTATCTTTTTGGGGAGGCCAGAGACGGAGAGGCGAAAGAGGTGAAAGAAAGAGAACTTCATTGATTCCATCACGAACCCAGTGACTGCCGGCACCACCTCAGCGCAATCAACAGGCACACTCAGGAGAATGTGACCTCCTACTTCAGTAGTAGGGCACTGTTACAAACCTGGTGCACCCCTACCTTCAATTTAGACCCGCTTAATATTATTTTAAATAATGTAAATAATAACAACAACAACAACATTAGCAAAAAGCCAACAAAAACCAGTTCATACATTCCCTTAACTGGTCTTGGTTTAACAACTGTAAGCTCCGACAGAAGTGCCAAGCCCTCCAGAGCAAGTTTCAAGAGCCACTTTTAAATTGTTTTACTGTATTTTCACATTTCTAAAAAACACCTTTAAGAAATGGGGACAATTCCCTATCATCTCCCTTCTCCAGCAACTCAGTCATTTTCAGTCAACTTTTTTTATACAATATAATCTGCTTCTTTATTTTTTTTTAACACAGTACTATTACAGTATGTACCCTCTCCTTTCATTCCCTTTCTTCCTCCAAATTCTATACTGGGAGCCTTCAAAACGCAATAAGGAAGCGGCTCCTTATATTCAATAAAAGTAAACTGCTAGAGTTCTATAAGCTTATTTCTCTGAACTACGTCTCACCCACTGATTCTAGACTTGTAAAACAACTCAAAAATTGTATCAGTATGCAAGCAGAGAACAGGTTATCAGCGCCTAAGCAGGTTGCCATGCAAACAGTAATTTTCAAATTGGCAAATAAAATTTATCTCCTCAGTAGATTAAAATGACGACACAAAACCTGTGCATACGTATACTGTTCAACAAAGCTGTATTTGGCACCAACCTGTGTTACAAAATTACAGGGTTTCCTAGATATCAGATGTTTTCTTGCATCACCCAGGAATTACGTGGTTACACTAACATTAACTGGGCGCAGTTGCAGAATGAGCTGTCAGTATCCTAGAATTAATCAATCTCAAGTGTATTGTTTTGTAATTACACTTATGAATACATCATCCCATGAATATAAAAACAGCAGCAATAAACACATCCCAGAGAAGAATGAGAATTAGAAGGCTCTTTTTCAACTTTCTAGGACAACTAAATCAGTTGGAAGCCATTCTTCCCTGTTAGGCTTTTTCACTGTGATTGTGCTGAAGGTCTCTAACTGGGAAGCATTTAATATAAGCAAAATATTCTTAAACCTTTAAAGTCATATAACTTGCACAGAGAGCAAAATTAGGTGATCCATCTGCAGTTTACAAACCTGTGTTTTAAGAAAAGGAGTTGTTTTAAAAGATTTGAAAGCTTTGGACTTTTTGTCATTGTTGAATTAATTCACAGTTAAATTCTAAGTTTCTAAGATATTAAATCATACTGTAGCTACAGTCCCTGCAATAATTAATAGAGCATTCCAACACAGGAAAGACAGAAATTCATATTCCCATTTAAAAAATACTTGTCTTGAAACAGAAAGAAGAAAGTAGGGTAAGTACAACAAAAACTGTATTTCTGTTTATATTTTATAAGCTAGAAGCTCCTTCTAATTATTGCTAGTTATAATTGTAAAATTAAAATATTTAGAAACAAATTGCTAGAGAAATATAATCTCTACAATGCCTACCATCAAATATGATAATATTTTTAACAACTGTTACGATAACTGGGTCAATGATCCCCTGTACAAGACAATTAAACGGACACTCCAATAATAAACTTCTACTCCTCCTTATCACAGTACACTTACAATAACCATATGAAAAGATTAGATTACATGGCTGGAATGCCAGCAAGCTAACACCTTATCATCCTTTTTTCTGGTCTTACAGTATTACAGTTCTCTTACATAGTTACACATGCTCCTATTGTGCCCTAACAGCTTTTGTACAGCATTTTTCATAAGAAAAATCTGAAGAGCACAAATGCAAAGCAGTTATTATTGTTCATTTTTTAAAATGGAAATTGTGTGAATCATACTTAATTCAAGGAGGCTTGCTTTTCAGGTTTGTCAAGTTTAAACTCCACACAGATGCAAATTACTGGTAAACTTCTTCCTGCATCTTAATGAGGTACACTATAAACCATGAAGCCAATTTGAAAACAAGAACACTTTTCTGAGACAAACTTAACTTAGGTATTCTAAGTATTTAAGGAACCACTATTTTAAAAAAAAATTTTTACCCAACAGCACTTAACTTCTGCATGATCTTGAACCTGTGACTGCTACAACACGAGTTTCCCAGAATAATGACTGTGCTGGCACAAATTTTTTTCAACGATTTTACAGCATGAAAAGGGTGCCTAAGCAGTGTTGCGAAGACTCCTAACTGCTGAGCTCCGAACCCAACCTCTTTTCAAAACATTGTCTCATCCTTCCAAGTACATTTAGGCCAAAAGGGAAAGTAAATTGTCAAAAGCGTCTTGAAGTACTAAACAACCAAATCTGTCATTTCAGTTAGCAGCTACCACCCTGTCAAGCGTAACTTGACCAGCTTAAAAATGTTCGCCAACATAGGACTACCAAGTATGTAGTATATGGAACATGCCAATCTATAGGGAGATATACTTCCTGAAATTTCTGCCCACTGCTGCTTCCAACAGGGCAGACTGAGCTCTCCAAAAAAGAAAAAATTGACAAATGCAATCATGAAAGTTCAACAAACAGATAAATAGCCTGAACCATGGAATGAAAATATGCAGATGGCCACGTAGCTGAGATAAATGAAGGAAAAAAGTCTCATCCTAAAGAAAATCAAGGGGTAACCTATATTAGAAGTTACCACTTAGAATTCAGCATTTTAGAGAAATGATGTATTTTCTTCCAAGGCATTAATGCATTCTGGAAAATACAGCACACTCTGTCCACAAAGCAGGCTTAGTACTGTATTAGTACAATTAATAAATTGATTAGCAATCCTTTCAATAACTTTGGAGCCCATAAATCAGTTCTAACTAAGTTTAAAAAGAAGAAAAGAGCTTTTAAAGACAATTACGTTGCTATGAGTTTTATGAAAACTGGAAGCTGGATAGACATTTCCAGAATACCAGTGTCACTGAAAAAGACAAAGCAAAATGTGGAAACTCCTGTTTCAACAGCTGATCACTTTGCATATGCCATTTGGTTAGACAGTAAGCATATGCCTTAGCTCTACTACTGCTACACTTTGCCCATTAGGGATGAAGGAGATCATGGTACTGTCCCAAAACCTTTCCTCACCATACAAGGCACAAGTGTACAGGACACAGAAGTTCTTTAGTCCTACCCTTTACAGAACAACTTAAGAGGCTAAAAACCCACAAACCTGTTACATGACAAGAGAACATACACAAAATACAGTCAAAACAAATGAAGGAAATTCAGAATACCAGTTTTAAACTGCTTAAATTATCTTATATGGTTATGGGAAAAATTAAATACTGTGAAGATAGCATTCATATTGAATACAATACGTTACCTACATACTGCTCACCTAGGCGTAAGAAATAGAGAAACCATTTGCTCTATAGTCAGATTGAAAACAGAGGATCTCCAGAATTTCTAGTGAGAGTAACACATTATGAAATGCAATGTAACTGTTGAGTTACACACAGTTTTAGGGCCCCTGCCTTAAGTGGATTTTTAAACAAAAAAAGCCCATGAGTTGCATACTGAATGTATTCGTAACTATAAACCTCTTGGAACAGGTATCAAAGTTATATTTACTAGCCTGAAAAAAGCCTAATAAAACATTCTGGCAGTTAAAGATAAACATCAGAAAAGTGTAGCACTGTGTAAATTTTTTTTATTTCCCCAGTGGTTTACAGGTTGTTGTAATAATTTGGTGTGACAAGTTAGCTACCATATTTGCTATGATAGCGTCTAGCTTTTTAGATAGATGATATTGCTATAGGGCAGGGGAAGGACTGCTGGGCTATTTATACGACAAGAAAGGTAGTGGGAGAAGTGAAATGTGAGCACTAGGTTTGGAAGCCTGAGGTATTTTTCACTTCTGTTTTGTATTTTTCCATATACACAGGAAACTCCCTTGGGGGAGAGAAAGTACAACTTCCCTACAACTAAATAAAAGTACATGTGTAAAACAGAGAAGCCACTCAATGTTTCTGTACCCCAATAAATAAAAATGTAAAGAATCAGATAAAAATTTTAACATTGAGATAGCAAAATCTAGTTTTCCCACCTCCAAAATATCTTCAAAATCTTTGCAGCAGTAGAAAACTCAAGAGACAATCACCTCCACACATATATACATACATCATTATCTACCTTCAGAGATTTCATTCTGTTCCCCAGCCCCACACCAGCGTCCATCCATTCCTCTCCACTCCCTGTTGCTATTACAAAGTGAGGCAAAGATGAGGAAGAAGGATAGAGTTAAGACAATCCACCCAGGGGTGCAGGGCCTTCTGCTCCCACTGCTACCGGGCACAAGGGTTATTCTTACTCAGGCCAAGGCTCCAGCAATCTGTTTCTCCATTTCCAGCAGCAGGATTAATGGACAGCTGAAGAAGAGTAAGAACCATACAAGCCTAAACGGTACCTCCCCATAAAATTCTCCTGTCTGTGACTATTTTCAGTTCAGGGCAAGGAAATCTGAAGGCAACTTCACATCATCAATACGATCAGCCTCAAAGAGTCGCTCCACCCCAGAACTAAAACTTAGTTTTAACAGGTCAGCAAATCCAGTTTCATACTGGAGTGACACTGGAAAAGCCTGCAAATCACACAGCTCAGCAGCCACAGACGCTAACTGCTGACCAAAGCGCTGCGACAGAAGGCCACTGTTTGTCTGAAGGTACACACAGAAACCAGCTGTCAAGTGTGGCATGATAATACAAATGCGTATTAATAAAATTAACCACAAACTTTAAGGGAAAGCATAATAAATCTCTACCGGTCAATTTTGGCAGGGGGGAGGAGAGGAGCGAAGGAGTGGTGCTGTGGAGTTTTCTGGGTAAGTTAGTTTTTTGGTTTCTTTTAAAAAGGAAAGAATTTTCCAGTTTTCCCCCAGAGACTGTCAACTAAAAAGCGCAATGCCCTTTAGGACATAAATCTCCATTAACTTCACAAACAATGCCATGACAGGCACCCGACAGCTTTTCAACTATGATACTTTTACTAGTTATAAGACCTGGTTGGCCATGCCAGCACACCTTGGGACAAACCTGAAGTATACTCACCATCAGCACACCATTCTTCCCAAAACATAACGAGTATAGAGAGCCCCAGTTATCCTGGCTGGAAAACCAGAGCCCATCCTTCAAGGTATCCTAGAGCCCTGTTAAAAGAGCTCCCTGGACCTGCATGCCACCCAACAGCTTGCAAGCCGCTTGAGTGACAGGTGAATGCAGGTTACTTACAGGAAGGACAGTGTGCCAAGACCTAGGGCAATTTGAACTCTGAGTCCTCAAGAGGTTTCTAACAGCTACAATTAACTACAGACACTGCAGAAAACAGACAGAATAAGCAATCAAAAGGACTGAGACAGCATGTCAAAAGCAAGTGGACAATGCAATAAACAGCCTCAGGCAGAGAAAATATAGTGGATTCCATTACAGATTATTTGCAAAGGAGAAGCTGGCAAATGACTCAACTCTTAGGAGAACTGCACGAAGCTACTTTTGGCTTCCAAGAAAGAAATTAAGAAAGCAGCTGAAAAAAAGGAAGACACCACAGAGCAATGGTGATCTGGGACAATGTTTAAGTGTTTGCTTCCTGTTTCTACAACTATGGACCAGTGTTACCAGAGTGATAGTTTGAAGACTCCTTTTACCAAAGGAAAAAACCTTTAACCGAAGGAGAAAGGTTGCACACATTAGCCTCGCTGGCTGGAACCATTATTCAATTCTGATATCCAAATGATATGCCTGTTTGACTTTCTAAATTTTATTCCAAAATGAAGTGGGAAGAATGCTTTAGACAAAGGGCTATGTGAGCTGTTTAATCAGCAACAGTAAACTGAGGCTCACTGTTGAAAGAAAAAGTGCACCATTGTTACACATCTACTTCCAGAATACCTCTATATTAAGCTTTCAAATACATGTTTTTTGTGAAGCAAGAACAGACAAGATCAGGACATGTATTACTAATAAAGTTGCCTTCTATAATGAGAACAAAAAGTGTAGGAGAGAACTATCTCAATCAAACCGGTAATTTTTATATTAAGACACCCCAGTATGTTACCATTTCTCTAGGGTTCTGAAACGGTATGAAGAAAACCAAATCAAATGCTTGTATTCAACCACTGAAGCAGGCAAAAAGAAAAGTTACAATTTTATGCAGAACGTCACAATGCTCTTTTAACCCATCTTATGTTAGAAGAAACTTTCTGTACAGTAAATATAAATCCAAGTTGTATATTAAAGCTGTATAACAAACACTTTTAAGTGTACCTGTATGCACAGACACACACCCATCATTTCTTGGGCAATGCTTATTTACGGAATTTAGCTTTCAAAACCTGGTCTCAGCTTTACTTTGTTTGCTTTCATCACTTCAAAAACAATCCTTTCTCCCTGTTCTGTTGCTTTAGAAATATACCATGTTAGTAAGAACAAAGTGTCCTGCTTCTTCACAGCTTTCAATATACACCCTACAAAGCCACTATAGCAACAGACTGCAGTCTACATTCATTCAAAGTTCTATTTTATCCATTCTCTTTGGAGTAGCAAAAGGATAAAAAAATAGTAGTGGCTTCCCATACATGAAGAGAACCGAAACATTTCAAAAGAAAGAAGGGTGGTAAAAGCAAAAAAACGAAACTCCTTCAAAATAAAATGTTCCTTCACTATGTCCTCTTTCCCCTCCCAAAATATATTTCCTGCCTTCACAATAGTAAGACTGGATCTTTCTTTGGCTTTACCAATACAACTTAAGTTTTACTCTTCTCTCTCAGTATAAGTTTTGTCTTTTGTTACATGAGATATCTCAGGTTCTTGAACTCTTTAGATTTTATTTTCTCTCCAACCCTCATCTGTTTTTATGGAGGGAGACAAGTTGCATACAAGTGCTTATTAGACAGCCCCTCTCATGATCAAAGACACTGATGAAGTTTCAAGTTCCCAAAAGTAAGGAACAGGGTTTGGACTTGACTTAAAACATACAGTTGTTGGATTGCTGAGTAGCAACAGTGACTTCCCCACTCTGTAGATAATGCTGGTGGTGATGCTCAAAGTACACCATAAGCCTTACAGAGCTAGTAACAGCAAAATATAGGGGAAAAAGGAACAACACAGTTGGGAAGTAGTCTGAAAGTACTGCCCTGGACAAACATAAGTGAACATGGACTGCCCAGGAACAAAGAGAATGGGGCTTACACAAAAACTCCGCAGAAAAAAATCCAGACAAAGTATTCTGGTGTGCTACTCCACTAAAAATAGTAAAAGAGAAGAAAAAAAAAAAAGAAAAAAAAAAAAAAAGAAAAAAAAAAAAAAAAAAAAAAAAAAAAAAGAGAGAGATCCAGAAGCAAAACTAATTGAGGGCTGCTCACAAAATTCAGGAGAAAACAGAACTCAAAATGACCAAGCAAAATACAATACTCTGTGTTATTTCAGTATGCTTTATGTGTAACAAGAGGAAGCAGAACTGACCAGATCTAAACTGGAATCAGAGGAAAGGAATGTCAAGCAGTGGCTATACATGTTTTTCAACTGATGTCAAAACAAAAAAAAAAAAAAGAAAATATTAGCTAGGAATGCAGTTTGTACAATGGCAGAATAGCATTTTTAATCTTAAAAAAATGTACTATCATTACTGAAAAAAATCTTCTACAATTGGGGCCATTAGGTAGGAGATCAGAAGTGTCACCAGTAAAATCTGCTGAGTACTTCCAACGATGATACCCAGAATTTGAATCCTATCCAGAGTAAGCACAGAGGAAAACTTCCAATAAGTGAACAAGTCTCCTATCTCCACAGATACAATATTCATCACAGCTTAATACCCTCTGTTGCTCTTGGTTTGGTTTTTTTGGCGAACTAGTCAAACTATAAAAGATAAACTTTTAAATTCAACCTGATGCAATACAACTTTCATGACTATGCAAACTGACAAGTCTAACCAGTCTACTGCTAAGTGCCATCCAGCAATATGGTGAGACAGTAAGGCAGGAAGGTCAGTTCAGTTTTTCTGATTATTTACTAAGTATTTAACAATCAAAAAATAAAGTTAAGATTTTTTCCAGAAAAACCGTGGATACCACAAACATTGGAAAAACAAGGGATATGCCCAGAGCTTTTCTTCTTATATATTTTATTTCCATATGTTAATTCAGGCTACATTCAAGGAACACTCACATAAGGACTGGCTTCAAACTCTGTCTTGAGAGGAACCTTCGGCGTATCTTCTGAGGTCACTTTTTGTTTACTGCAGTCTCAAAAGCTACATGCAGATGCAGCCAGTCAAAAAGAATGACTACTACCCTTACAGCACAAGGGATCCAGTAACAAAAGTCACCCTACACTTTCTGTACACTTTAACAATCACAAATTAGTGTAAAGGCCTAGTCTACTTTTCCTTTGCATTTGAGGTATGATTTATCACTTCAACAAGCTAATTGGGCGTAAACTCAGTAAAACCTTTTTTAAATATTGTTTCATAACGACTCCTTTGTTTTGCCTGCTAACTGTTGTGAAATACAGGTATTTTGCCCATTGCAAAAAAAAAAAAAAAGCAGAATGTTCTGACGTTTGTTTTGGCATAGTTCTCACGTTTGTTTTAACACAGTTCTTGGTATTTTGAGAGTGCTGCTATCTAAACGTAAGCACTGGGAACATTAATCTTATTTACTGTATTATCAAAACTGAACATAAGCCTGGCCAACATCTATATTATTAATTAAAACAGATCACCAGAATAGGTTTTCATGCCTTTCCTGCTTCAGGTGACTCTTAGAGCAAAAAATTTACTTTAGAGAACTGCATGTTTTTTTCTCTCTCCATAACACATTCTTCTATCACTCTTACAAATTAAGAGACATGTTTACCTCCATAATCAACAGCAAAACAATCAGTAGAGGAGGGCACTCTTGTAAATTTAGTACTTATACAAAAATCCCTTAAACTTTTATATTGTGATCAGAATTCCACGTCATTATCATGTGTGCTGACTGAAACAGTTTGTCACAATGCATCAAGTATGCTACAAGCCTCTTTCAAAGAGGAAGTCTGATCCCAAATACTTATTTTGATTAACTGCTCTGCATGACTTCTTAATGAGAAATTTGTAATGCACACATAAACAAAACAAATGAAAAGCAACATCAACCATGCAACAGCAAATGAAAAAAAAATGGAATGCAAAGGAAAATTAAATAAAAAACCAAATGAAAACCCCCCCATACAAACAAAAAACCACACACAAAACCCCAACCAACCAAAAAACCAACCAAAACAAAAAAGCCCCAACAAACCACAGCAAACCAACAACATCCCAGGACTCAGTGCTGACAAAGAAGTACTGAAGAGCAGAAGAAAAAAATTTGGCCGGAAAAATACTTGGACAAAAAGGCATATCGAAAATAGTTTTGATATATCCCCATAATTCCTGGAAGGTAGTACTTTATTGAGGATTTTACTAGTCATCACCATGTATCTACTGCAAAACTAAGAGAGCATGAAAAAAAGCACACACATGCAGAACAACAGAAGTCTTTCACCAAAGCTTTTTCTTTTCTGAATTCTGACACTCACTACTGAAACCAGAGCTGGGTGGCGGATTTGGAAAGCAGTGATATATTTTCAGTTTTGAAAATAAGTACCTATACAGAATAATTTCTCCCGCAGTACAAAGCACAGCACACTGCAGCATCACTTAATTTTATTACAGGGCACATTTATCTACTGGTCATGCCCCAACCATCGCATCTGTCTCAATTATGTAAGAGCAGCATCTCTCTAGTGTCCACTCTAACATCCCTCACTATAACCAAAACACATTAATGATGAATACAATCACTCAAGTCTTCTTTACCATACCTTTCTGTTATGCAGATGAAAAACGTAAGGAAGTCTTATTTCTCTTGACCTGCTTTCACAGCCACAGTTGGGAGAGAAAACATGATGTCACCTGTCAAAACTCAGCAAACACCCCATAACTACACCAAGTACGAGAACAGAGGCAGGAGACAGTAATTCTATTTCCACCTCTCCACAGACTCTGTCTGACCTTGGCAAGTCAATGGGTTTTTATGCTTATTTTTTCATGTTCAGGACATGAAGAGCTTTTACGCAGACAGCTGGAACAACAACAATAACTGAGTAAGACTCACTATTATTATTCTGCCTGGCCTTAGAACTCTTCCACAATGGCATAAACTCAGAGTGTGCACAAGCACCTCCAAGACTCTAGACGTTTATTTTGAAGCCCCCTTTATGTAAGATCACGAGTGAAAGCAGTAACACCCCTTACCGAGACAACCTCCCCGTAATCGATAACTGATAAAAGCGTAGTTTCACAAATTCTTCTGCTGAGCAAACAACTTTAACCTTATTTTCTACACTAGCAATTCCTAATCCACAACTTGCAGCTTGCAAACACTGCCTGCAGATCCTTTGCCACTGCTCCTAGACAAAATTAAATTACAGAGTAAAAATAAGAGCTGCCAGGAAAAGGAAAGCAGGATATTTTCTGAAGAGTATCTTTTATTCCATGCAGTTTCTATGGTTCGGCAAAAATTAGGGACCAGTATTTTGCACAATTCAATTCCCTCTTTCAGGCTTGGAAAATTCTGAATTTCACAGCAGCCTGATGAAGTTTCATTTCGATACCAAGTTTTCCTGGTAACCTCCCAAAGCACCACACACTGGAAATATGCCACAAGAATGGCTTTGAAAAAAACAAAGTGCAGATGAAAGGTCCTACAGACCAAGCAATGTTACCAAGAATAAAAGTAGAAAGACATTTTTTTCTGGCACATTCAGAAAAATGTCTATATTTGTCTGTACTCATAAAGGAAAAAATTTAAGTGTTCATTCCTCTACTCAAATAACTGTAAGAAATTAGATTAATAACCAAAACACTAACAAGGATCCATTGTAGTACATACCCTTTAATCTAACCTACGAGAAGTAGAAAAATCAAATGAAGGTGTGATCTCACACAGAGCAGTTAAAAATGATTAGTTGCCAATACAGGTTGTTCACTATTGGAGAAAGCATTCTGGATTTTCAAGGCACTGATGAAATAGCACTGTATACAAGTCAGTCATGTAATGTAATAAAACAGAGATAAGCTCTTGCTCCTGAATAACAAACAAATGAAGAAAAGTTATACCATAACCACAACCACTGTATGGTCTTCATGTTTTTCAAGTGAAGCATGTAAACAACTTTAGAATCAGACTCATAGAACATCCCGAGTTAGAAGGGACCCATCAAGATCATCAAGCCCAATTCCTGTCCCTGCGCAGGACACCCTCAGAATCACACCATGTGCCTGAAAGCATTGTCCAGGTGCTTCTTGAACTCTGTCAGGCTTGGTGCTGTGACCACTTCCCAGAGGAGCCTGTTCCAGGACCCAACCATTCCCTGGGTAAAGAACCTTTTCCTAATATCCAACCTAAATCTCTCTTGACACAAATTCAGGCCATTCCCTTGGGTCCTGTCACTGGTCACCAGAGAGGAGATCAGCATCTGCCCCTCTGCTTCCCACTGTGAGAAAGCTATAGGCTGTGATGAGGTCTCCTCTTGGTCTCCTCCAGAACAAGACAACTGATCTCAGTCATTCCTCATATGGCTTTCCCTCTAGACCATTCACCATCTTCATGGTGCTCCTTTGGATGCTCCCTAAGAGCTTTACATCTTTCTTAACTGCAGTGCCCAAAACTGCCCCCAAGACTCGAGGTGAGGTCTCCCCAGTGCAGAGCAGAGCAGGACAATCCCCTCTGTTGCCTGGCTGGCAATGCTGTGCCTGATGCACCCCAGGACACGTTTGGCCCTCCTGGCTGCCAGGGCACTGCTGACTCACATTCAGCTTTCTGTTGACCAGGATGCTCAGATCCCTTTCTGCAGCCTCCCATTCCCTAGCCTATGTACATCCACAGCTGCCCCATCCCTGGCACTTGCCTTTGTTAAATTTCACGTCTGGTGATTGCCCAGCCCTATAACTAGCCAAGATGACTCCGCAGAGCCTCTCAGTTTAAATAACTATGGAAATATGTACTTCAACTCAACATCAATGTTTCAAGACTTATCTACATAAAAAGACGCGTTCAAAAAAGAGCCTCACAAGCTTCCTGAAGTCATGTGCTCTCAACTGAAGTGTTCAGACTGCTTTAGAGAGAACAAATCATGTCCCAGGAGCATGTCATTCATTAAACAATCTTATTAATCAAATAGTAAAACATTATAACAATTATATCTTACAGTAAACTTTTATGATCAGTCAGGCTTTTAAAAATAAAATTACTAACAAAAATAGTGTTTATCTTCATCTCTGTTTATTTTATATTATATATAATTTTAATATATATATAATACTAAAACGTCTTATATATAATAATAGTCTCTGTCTACTGTAAGGATCAAAATCCGCAAGGTCCATCAAGAGACTTCTCACACTGTACATACTGAAACCCTTATGTTCTTTTCTTTCTTGGTAAAAAAGTTTACCAGTGCAAATATGTACTTTATGCATTTACAAGTGTAAGAGCAAGAAGATACATGACCATATGTCACTATCTGGATAACTAAAGTGCAGTTGAAGAGCAGGAAAGTATTTTTCAGAAAACGAAATTTTTTAAACAGTATAAACAGTCTGAAAAATGGCTGTGATGTGACACAGCAAAGGTGATAAAAGTTTCTCCAGGTTGTAAAAGTTACTTAACTTTTTTTGTGAAAGGTAGCAACCACAAAATACATACACACACGAATTACGAGTAAAGAACACCACATAAGTAGAACCTCAGGAAATGAGATAAACTCTAAGTTTAGCCCTTACTTTTCCAAGACTCAGTAAGAATGTAGGGATATGGAAACTGCTTCTATTAATAATTTCTTTTTCAAAGAAGTGTACTGGCTGTTTCCTTTTCTGAATTTTTACATTACAAGAGATAACCTTAATTCTGTATTATTTTCTGACGTCATATAATCTTAATTGTTAATTAATGCAATTATGTTCAAGCATGAAGTGTATAATATTATAATGCTATAAGCATTTCCACATAAAAATAATGGCAGTTCACTAAGATCAAGAATATAATTATTATTTATAATTATAAAACTGCCTTGAAATACTACAGACTTAAAAGGCATATCCACTTTTGTCAATAGAATTAAGATTTCATCTGACAATACGGCTAGTGACATTTACCTTTTTCTCTTCTTCACCTAAAGACAAAAGAAAAAAGTAATTCTATAAAAGCAGGCATACACAATTGCTCAATTTTTAAAAATATTGAAATAAATTTTAAAAAAACCTTAAAAATACACCTTCCCTGTGAAATGCTCTTGGGAGACAGTATTTCAGCACATTAGTGCCATATACGTCAGTTAATAATGTGCTTGCAATTAACATCCAAAGAATTTAGGGTTGCAAGTATTACAAACACAGAAAACATGTCCTGAAACTTCAGAATTCTGCCGACGTGATTTGCTCTCCAAATGTCAAACTAATATTGTGTAGAAACTACATTCTTCATCCCAAGAGAGATTCTAACAAGTTGTGTAAGACAGAATACCTGTTTGTATTAAATATGTATTTTACAAATCCAAACTACAACCTATCTCTTCAAGTTTATCAAAAACCAAACATAGGATAGAACAGGTATGCATTGCACCTTAACTGTACTCTTCAGCAAAAATGAATTAGTAACTATAAAACCTTTCTTCAAAATCTTTACTTGTGAAGGCACCACAAGTCTTTTAGGAAGACTTTATAATACCTACAGGCTACTTGCTCTTCTTTTCACTATTTTTAAACATAGGAATTGGAGTTCAAAATACTGAAAAATAGTCCTAAAATTAATTATTACTGAAAAACAGAAATTAGCAAGTCAGAGGAAAGAAACTCACTGTCATTGACAAACCCACGATCTTTATGCAATTCGTAGCATGGAACGAGACTTAAGAGAGAGCTACTTCTGCAAAAAGGTATCAGCAAAGGATATTGCCTTTTAATTGGCTGTAACAAGCACACACACACTATGCCAAATACAATAGTCTACAGATTATTTCTGGAGAAATCAAGCTACTGAAAGATTATTTTCAAACTTTCTTTGTGCTCTCTATCAACCAGAATAAGTCAAACAACAAAGAGCTACTTAACACAAGGAATAAACAGTGAAAGCAAATAAAATCCAAATTAAGACCTTAACTTCATGCAATTGCTCCTACTGAAACTAAAAAAGGTTTTGCCAGCATTTCAGAGGACTCCTTCAAGAATACAGTGCTCACAAGGAGTTCCCAATAGTCTGACTTTAGACAGCTCATGCTCCTTGATAACAATTTAAATGTCAGTCACACAAAACCATCTAATCATTTGATTGTAAACAAGTTTTTCCCAATCTTTAACACTCATCAGGTGCATATACACAGTACAATAGCTGTAGTTATGCTATTACTCAAATCTTAATAAGCACTGTTTAAACCTTCAGTGACAGTAAAAACTGTAGCCTGAAGAACCCATCCACGAATTCTAGTCCTATAGTCTATATGATTCCTGTTTCCACTCCTTAAGCTTCACTGAACCCATTCTGACTAACATCTCTTGCAGCCTAACCCTATGATGAGGCTCAGAATCAATACGTAATTGTTATCTTCCTAGACCTGTCAATCACGCAAGACTACCAGCAATGCTTCTTTTCTGGAAATAACTCTCCCTCATTTCCTTGGCATTGTTGCTCTCATGATTATCCCTTATCATTCTAACTGTTCTTTCAGTGTATCCTTCTGAAGGAGCCTTCTCATTCACCTGTATTATTTTATCAATCACTTCATAGTTTTTGGTCTTGCATCCCTTTCCATTCGTTTTCATTCTGTCCAGGGCCAGGATTCAAATTCACCTATGAACTCCCTGCCATCAATCAGAAATATCCTTTCTACTCCCTAGCTCCTGTGCTTGTCCAAGTCAACACCCCAGCTTGAATCTCTCTCCCCATATTGATGCCTCACTATCAGCTCAGTATCAGCATAGACAACACACAGGTCTTACTCATTCTACTATTGCTTCAGTCTCCTTTCCACTACTGCAAGTCCTGAACCTAATTGGGCATTAGCCCTCAAACCTAGGTTCTCTATAGGTCCTAGAAATAACCTGGTGTTGAGGTCCTAGCAACGCCCATCACATCCCTTTAGTAGGTGAAATTTTATCAGTGACCACGGAAGTTCACACCTGAAATAATGAAGCACACTTCCTCATCTTTCAAGATCCAGAATTGACCCTTATGAACATTCCTCTCTCTATAGCTTTTTTTAGCCTACAGCCAGATCACAGAAGTCCTCCCCTGCCTCATCTCTTGAGCAGCATCCACTTCACTCTCTACTTCAAGACCCTCACTGATCAACATCCTCATTCTAAAATTACTAATCAGGATGTAGATGAGATTAAAGTTCTGATAAACTGTTATATTTTCATCTCTGAACTTCTCTTCCCTTGACCTTGTGGTTGAGAGAGCTCCAGGAAACAGCACCCTCATTCAAAAACCTCCTACAAGTTTTTTCCTTAGTTTCTTAGTTCTCATTAAAAACAAAGAAACAAAATGACCAGATGGCTGTCACATCTACACTACTGCACTAAAATTCACAGCACTGATGCCAAACATTCTCTTGTGCCATCACAGATCTCATGAGTCTTCCCTGACCCTTAAATCATTACGCCTTCTGGGTAAGGAAACCCCTCATAACCACAGAACTCCTGGATGACTAATTCAGACATGGAACTTGAATAGCTTGTTATTTAGAAAAGTGTGACTAAAACAATTTTCTACTGTACAGTGCCTATGGAAAACATCATACCAGCAACAAACCTACTCAAGTTATTTTTGTCTTTTTTCAAGGCTTCTCAACCTGTTTGAAAAATAATCCAAATGTTATACTGTATACTGCTATTACGGAGGTTTTCACTGGTAATCCAGCGCCCAAGACAATGCCTACTATTTATTATTTCAATCTCTCATCTCTAAGTTGGCTTCTAGTATGTTAAAGATCAGGTTGTCCCAGGCTACTGAGAAGACACTATTCCATACTTTATGTCACTTTAAAACTACAAAATTAAATTCATGGCATTAGAGATTTTCTCTGTCACATAGCTGTATTAGACTTAGCAGAGCAATTTTCAAACTAATTGATGCCTACAGGTATTTTTGCAGCATCAGCAATTATTTAAAACCAAGTGGTTTGCACTCAAAATGTTATATAATTAAAGAAGCACATTTTCATTAATTTTGTCATCCTAAAATGGTATTTCCCTAAATTGTTCACAACCAAAACCAAAAATATTCCACAAAACCCCAAAAATACTATTCTATAACCCCACCTAGAAATTATCCACTTCTTTCAAATAATATTTGTGAATAGTAATTCATTTTAAATTACTTGTCTCATGTTTCTGTTTACCTTTTCACTATATCTAGTTCTGACACCGCCCAGTTTAGGTTGTGACACTGTACATATGAGCAAGTTTAATCAAAACCCTCCTTGTGAGGCAGCAGCACGAGTGTGCCACATGCTGCAAACAACAAAGTGGTAACATATGCTGACTGCCCCCCAAAACTGCTGCAGTAAATTCCTACTATTCCAATCCAATACTGCATAAACCTATGTACCATAATTTAAGCTCAGACATATCGTTTTCATGGGGGGCGGGGGGGAAAGCTTCTTCATTCAGGTAACACTGAGTGCAAAAGAGCCATAAGCTTTACCTCAAAGTTTGAGTGCCCATGTGATGCCCATTCAAACGCAATGCAGGATTTGCATATTACATTCTTCAGTTATTGCTTTTAATTTCACTTTTTTTCCTCTGTCGAAGTAAGTTTTTACAGAACAGGCCAGAAAGAAAACTCCTTATACCAACTATTTTGGGAAAAAAAAAAAAAAAATCGGCTACTGGAGAATCGGCAATTTTTAATCCTACTACACACAGACAACTCAGCATCAGAGCCACGCTCCAAACACAAGTCATGTAATTTAAAAAAAATTAAAAAAAAAAAAAAATCAGGCTCCTTCATGTAATATAACTATAACATTAACAAAAGTTAACATATTTCATTTTACCTACACTGGAAGTATTTAACAATAAGAACAAAAAACTATTTTTCCAGAGAAGTATTTGACTTAGAGGTTTAAACAAAAAATGTAGAATGAAAAACCTAAACTACACACAATTTTTTCACTCTTGTTAAAATGGTATTTTTTTCTACTGCTCTGATTATTTGATCGCTGTTTTTAAAATAATCGACAGCTGTTTTGTCAACATTTTAATAGACATCTGAAAAGGATAAAAGTCATATCGCAAACATTAGAACACTTCTGACAAACCTGTAATAATAACAAAAAACAACAAATAATAACAATAAACAAAAGGAAATGGAGCCCAAGTATTTGGATGAGTAAACTAACAGAAACGTGGAAAAACTTAACTGCTAACTACAGCACATGCTAATAGTTATAGCAAACTTTAAAAGCATTTGTTCCCTTCTTTCAACTCCAACCTCTAAAACAGTACACTCCAGGAATCATAACAAACAAGATTAGCCTCCCTAAAGAACATTTAATTGGGAAATTGTGTATCAGCCACAAGATGCCTTCATAAGGAGAGAAATCAAGCAAAAGCTTCAATTTATTTTTTGACAAACAAGAGCGAGGAATTGGAAACACTACTGCAGCCAAACAAAACAACAAAATACCATAATGCTACCTTCTCCACGAGAACAAAAGCATCAACCACCAACTCCACCCCACCCCCAAGCAGGCTGTTGCTCTCTAACCACAGAGCCAATGCTGTAGACAATGTAATCCCACAGGGAAGACAGAAGGTCACAGACACACTGCGAAATCTTAAAATAAGGTCCACGTTTTAGAAAGACACAGAAGTACTTTAACGAGACAAAATTTCATTTGGAACAAACAGGTGGAGTATAGAAACAGCCTGTCCTTCTCCTGACTGCCTCTTCCCTCAACACATAGAGGGAGGTTACACGTGCTCAGGGTAGCCCAAAATTAAGGACACGGCACTTAAAATAAGCAGCAGCAATCAAGATGTGGCGAGGATGGCAACGTGCAATGTAACACTGCAGGTGTGATTGCATGCTGTATACCAGCAGTGGATCTGTTATTATTCATCAGCTGTAGGTGGCAAAGAGGGTGTCACTTATTACGGTGACACATGCTGCAGCTGGCTAGCCATGATTAAGTATTACCCACTGTGGTTGAAAGGGATGGACACTACCATTCATTATGATCCAGCATGGCTTAGTCGGGTAGGCAGGCTGCTACCCTTCCCTGCACCGCAGCATTTGAAGGAACGCAGCTAAAACTCAAAAAAGCCCTAGGAATGGTGTGCAGAGAGGAGAGAAAGGGAACATCGGTCGCCCAGCCTGAAGGAACGGGTGTCCTGCTAGCAGGGGCGGAGAGCCCGCCCGCGCTCGGCGCGACCGGGAGCGCTCCGCCGCCAAGTGACAGCGCCGGGCCGGGCCACGGCCGGCCCCGCCGTGCGAGGGGCGCTGGGGCACCGCGCTGAACTTCCAACCACAACAGCAAAAACCTTTGTCCGAGCGCTCCCGGTCCGTGGCCGGGGGAGCCCGGGGGACCCCCGCCTGCGGCGGCACGAGCCGGGGCGAACGAGAAGGGGGAACAGCCCGTGCCAGCCCCAGGTCCCCTCACAGCTGGGCTCCGCCGCTCCCCTGGGAGCCCACAGAGCGGGACCCGCTCCGAAACAGCCGGGATGAGCACTGACCCTGCACGGAGTCCTGACCGGCGCGTCCGTGCCGGAGAGAAGGAGAGCAAAGTGAGCGCCCAGACCCGCCGGGACCCCCACGCCAAAGCGCGGACGGAGAGCGCGGCCACTGCCGGGCCGGCCCCCGGGGCGCCTCCTCCGTGCGCCCACCCGGCGGGACCCCAGCCCCGCGAGGTTTGCGCCGCAGGGCCCGCCCGCGGGCCGTCCGGAGGGCAGCCCCCCGTGCCCCCG
>NW_024582073.1:13536961-13619323 GCF_017639235.1 Corvus kubaryi
CTCACCCTGTCACAACAGGCGCCATCTTCCACAAACTCTCGCCAAAACTCCTACTCTCGCGAGAGCTCCCCCCTCCCTGCGGCCCAGAGCGCGCGTGCGCGGGCCCGCGAGACACGCGCGGGGCAGGAGGAGGGGGCGGTGCGCGCCGCCCACTCAGCGCCCGGGCTTCTCCCCTCAGACACAACAGCCCGGGCGTGGGAACCGCGCCGCTCTCGCGAGAGCCTGGAGCCAGCCGACACTGCGGAGAGCTGCGCAAGTCTCGCGAGAGCTGAGCGCGCTCAGGGGAAACCGAGGGATTCCCTTTGCCTGCTCGCGCGTCTCGCCCCCGCCGGCGCGAGGAGGGGCGGAGGAGGAGGGACCATTCTGGGCGCGGAGGGAGGGGCGGGGTGGGGCGGCTGCTGGCGCGCGGGCATCGGCCCACGGCCGCCACCGCCTCCTCCCCCCCACCCCCGCGCGTGGGACCGCGCGCCTCGTGCTGCCCGCGGGCCCGGCACGTGCGCGGCCCGGAGAGAGCTGCGGTGCTGGCGGCGCTGAGGGGGAAGCGGGGCAGGGCGGAAAGAACTCCTTGTCAAATGCCAAATAAAAAGAGCGGGAGGCTGGGACTTGGAGGCACAGCCCTTAGGAAGACCTGTTAGGTTCCTTACATGTAATCGTTAACGTAATTTTTTTAGAAGTAGGTTTTACATTAAAAGCCCGGTTTCATAATTTTGTTTTCATCTGCAACCGAAGTGCGTAAGATGCGTTTGTTTAGCAAACAGAAACGGTGGAGTCTGCCAGAGTCCCAGCCAGCTGAGCGAACCCTGTGGCAACAGACGGCTGAGGGTGGGCACGGGGACAGGAGGTATCTGCAACACGGAGCTGCCGGGGTGGGCTCCGACGTTTTCATAAGACAAAAAAAGAAGACCCCAGTTTTGGATTTATTTAACAACATTGCCACTTCAAGGTGAGGGTCTGATTGTCCATCAGGAGACCATATTTGAAAACTAATCCTTTTATATCAAGACTTCTGTCTGTTCAATTTCCTCTATGTGTTTAGTATAACATGTCAGTCTAACTTCGGGACAAATGCGACATTGATTTCAAAGATTGCTGAGATTCCAAAGCCCACATCTTTTTTTCTTACTTTAGCTCTGCTGTCTTCCAAATTACGGAAAAGGTAACATTTCAGTAATCCCATTAATAAGATTTTAGGTTTCTCTCCCACATATGCGCTTCATTGCTAATGCTAATTCAATGAATAATGTCTCAGATAAATAAAATCATGTTTTAAGAGATTCCTCGGTGACAAAGTTTTCTGTACATCTCCTGTACAAACAGCTGTTGTCTCCTGTCATTAAGGGACTTTCCCCATCATGATTTCCCCCTCCTCATTAGATACAAGAGGACTTTGATTAGCTCCCTTGTAGGCACAGTTCTTGGCAAAAGCACAATGCATACTGGAAATCCTCTGTAGTGTTTGCAAAGAGCAACTCATAATCCCTTTGGAAATCTCTTCCTAAAAACATCTTTTTTTTTTTTTTTTTTTTCCTCTCAAGGCTAAAAAATGATCTCAGATCATGCTAACTCCATTCCATTAAGAATAGTTTCTGGATGTTTGCCATGGACTGTCTCTAGATGGTTATTTTATGGGGCCCCTCTTTTAGTGTGTTTTGAATCAAACTGGAAAATCTAAAAATACAGCACACAATAATCTGCAGTGTCTAGCCTCTTTCAATAGTTTACAAAGAAGGCTTTGATTAGTAACCAGATTAATTGGATACTGGAGCAGGTATATTATTTCGAAGAATTAATAATTATGGAAACCATTGTAGTCCTTTCCATCACTGACAGCAGTACATTATAAAACAAATAACCATTGATTTTATTTTTTTTAATTATAAAAGATTTGCAGTTCAGAAGGCCAGGAATACTATTCAAATCAAAAACAATAGCCTGAACTTCATGTGAGTAGCTGGTGGAAGAAAAGATAATACGCCACCGAAGGTTTCTTAATATTGTTTATGCATTGAATTTTCTTCTTGCTGCTAAAAGTTTGTATTTCATATGGAGTGTGACTTTATTGGAAACTGAAAGCATCCACTGCCTCGGGGAACTAGACCTCATTTTCTGACCTGTAATGAATATAAGCATTTCCAGAGCTGAGGTAGAAAAATTTAAATACCGGGTTTGCACCATTTAAATTTTTGTGTTTGCTATGCAAATCAGTATTTTGACTTTTTGATTTAAGCTCAGCTGAGGTTGGCAAAAGGGTTCTGAGTCAGGCCTATCACTTCAGAGACAATTTGAAGAAGCACAGCTTGGAGGCGCCTTTGAAGAATATGATTTCCACAGATGTTGGGCTTCACCCGTGTTCCAAGCAGATGCTCTGCCAGGTGACTCCAATTGGGTGCTCAGAATCATTAGTCACCTTTGAAAATGGAAGACTGTTAAAGCAGGAAATCCAGTTTACTCTCACTTGTAAACTGGGGGACAGGACCACCTCAAAATTACTTGGATTCACCAACACGTGCATATGTGGATGGAGCCACTTGGCCAGTGCTTAGTGGATCTCAGCAGCGTCATCTGGGAATCCATACAGTTCCCCTGTCCTCTGAGTCTTGCTTTGTGTGGAAAGGGGAGAAAAGACAAGGACCCTAGCAAGAGCCCATGGAATTGTTAGGGATCAGGCCCTCTGTGTAGGCGGGGAGGAGGTCTTTTGGCCTGGAGTTTTGTCCCACCACTGGTACTGCGAGAGCTGCTGGCTGGCAGTGCTCAAGCAGCCCAGCTTTGGAGGAGAAGGGCAGGGAGGAGCAGGGAGCATGGGATGCAAGCTGTGATAACCAGGCCAAAGATTTCAACAGCTTGTTTGACCAGTCCAGACCAAACTTTCTCCAGCTCAGCCTTGGCTCTGGGTTTCCCCTAAGCTCATTCCTTTGGGCACAGCACTAGCTAATACGCTTCTCATTTGGCAACTGCTTCTCACCTTGCTGGTTTGGAGAAAGATGAGAAAACAAAAGACTTGCACCCTTTTGTGTAGAAGGAATCCCAAGTTTCTTATGTGGTTAACACACATGAGTGAGAGACGGGCAAGGGGACAAGAGACTCTTTCTTAGATCAGCCTGTCTTACAAAAAACGTCTCACAGTGTGTCCTGTAAAATCCCAGCTATTTTAAAACCCAGTGACCTTCAAAAGCATTGTAGGTAGTGAGAACCACAGTTATATGGATCTTCATTATAAAGAGCAGGTTTATCTTGAGATGTTGCAGTTTGTAGGTGGTGTAAATCACACATTCTAGTGGTAGGCACTGTGATACAACCCTGCTGGAATTTCATAAGCACAGGATGTACAGCGTGGTTCAACCATGTCTCTAGGAAAGCAAATAAACAGGCAGTTGCCCACAGAACATCTCTTAGATCGGAACTTTGGTGCATCTGCCAACAAAAGTTATCGCTTAAGCTGTTAGCCAGCCAGCTCAATGTCAGAAATGTGTCTGCTCTTTAAAATGGATGCTGATGTTCAACACAGCTCAGAGAATCTGCGACATTGTCTTAAGGATGGCAAGGAGAAAGAATAGGCTAGTTAGCAGTCTGCAGCAGGAGCATTGTTAAATAGTTTTTGCTTGTGTGTCATAGTCTCAAAGAGGATGGTAGAGCAAAGAAAAATATCTGGGTCTGTGTCTTAATGCCGGCTCAGGTGTAAGTATGCCTTGCTGTGGGAGTCCCCAGAGGCTACGTTCAGACTTGGGCCTCGCTCTGGTGTTGCCTTGAAAGCAAGTACAGTCCCTTTCCAGAGTATTCTTTTAGTGTAAAGACAAGATACAAGGAGTATAGGAAACATTAGGAAGGAAGACGGGGGAGGAAAGATGAGGTTAACAGTAATAACATCATGTGGTTATGTAGGTTAACAGTGTGAACAGCTTGATGACTGACTTCTGTAACCTCTTATTTTTACATACTTTTCTAGAACAGCCTGTTAAGACACTTTGCATTGTATTACATTTTGCTTCTCACCCTACCTCAGAATAGTATCTTCACTTATTTTCCATTGGGTGAAATATTTTGTCAGTTTGCGTGTAAACTGCCCTGTATCCCTCCTTTGTTTTACTGGGCTCTTCAAAGAGCCCACATCTAAACCTCTCTTACACAGCATTCCTCCACTTGTGCAGATGATGCCTGTCCACCAGTTAAGTGTGGCACCAGGTTATTCCCTTAGCTCTGCTCTCCAAACACAGCCCTCTGCAGTGGTGCCTGGTGCCATCAGCCCTCTCATCCTTAGGGTGCCCCTGCAGGTACCACCAGACTTCAGTGAATCATCCGGAGGCTAAAATGCCCTGGGGGCTGGCAGAGCCTGCCCACCACACACCAGGTGGTGCCAACCCCCTGCACCCCAGCATTCACAGGCAGCAGCAGAACGGGGGTTCTGCAGGCCCCCCTTGGTGCTGCCAGGAGCATGGCTTCCTTGCTGCCCTGACCTTCTGCCATGGCTGACGTGTGCACGTACCAAACCAGTTCTAAGATTAAACCACAGGATGCAGGATTTCAAAGTCATTAATTACAAGGAGTACAGCAGGATAAACTGTAAAAATCTCCATGTTTCCAAAACAATACAGGAGAAATACAGCTTCTTTTCAGTCTGCCTGATATCTGTAGGACTGACTATGAGCTGAAGACACCTAAGGAAGTTAGTTGCATCCTACTGAAATCAAGAAAACGGGGAAGATTGAGCTAGTTGGTTAGACTGTGAATTATCACAAATAATTAACAAAGTAGAACGAAGATTTAAAGATCATTATATGACTCCAGATGTATTATTGATTTTATTAATACATAAATACAAATCAAATTTGCAATGCTGCAGTTCTGAATTAGTGTGAATACAGATGTCTTTCTACAGAAAAACATTTTGACCAGAGGTGCTCTTGCAGTTCTGTTGTTTTCCTGATGTGTATTAATTCACCATCTACACTGCCAGTGATACACTCGCACCCCAGCCTGTAATTCAGTGACTGAGTTAGAGCTGGTTTTTTCAGCTAGTCTACTCTCTCATTCATTAGGCTCTTTGAGAAAATGTATGCTGACCGGCTTCACCTCTACCTGTAAGTAAAATGTGGTTTTGGAAAACAGAGAATGAAAACTCATTTGATTTTACAAAACACAAGAGAAATACACACTTAATTATGCACATTTTTCTTACTTACAGGGAATATGTAACAGAACAATGCTTAAGGAAATTTCAGACTAACTATAACAAGGTACAAAAAAAGAATTCATCAGCCTACTATAAAAGAAATCAACAAACTACACATGACCTCTTGATAAAACAACCACTAAAAATCCATTTGCCATTGTAAACCATCCCATTTTACTATGTATTAGGAAAGTCTTTGTCCCAGTGACGACCACACACTATGTCAAATAGGAGGAAATATGGACAGAAATCCTTAACCTATAATTCTACACACAAATATGTGCACACAGGAATTCTGTCTATAGCTAGAGAGAGGAGTTAGGAAATTAATTGATTCACAAATGTAAAGCTGAATACCATATAATTGCTATTTAGAGAATTTAGTGACAGGTAGCCTCATTCTGGTCCTATATAAAGAAGGTAAACTAACTTTGTGTTTTAGTAGCTTACAGACTGTTCATGGTCATAGGCTATAAAGATAATACTTTGGGGCTGTTTATTCAAAACATTGAGAAAGTTATGCACTCTTGAAACAGAAGATAGTCTAAAGGCATCGCCAAAGAACATGTAATCCTAAAAAATAGTTATCTCGCCACGTTGATATTGATTTGGGTTGCACAAGTTCTAGTTGTTGTGGACTTAGTCTAGCTCTCATACTACTATCATTTTGCTGTTCCATAGACTATTTTCCATAATCCTCATCCTGAAAATAGACTATTTCTGGCAGAAATTATTGAAAATAAATTCCATACAAATTGCCTGAGAATATTTCATTGCTCAGATCCAGAGTGGCTGACACCTTTTGAATTTTTTCCTCTTAGGAAATTACACACGACCTTTTAATGCTAAAGTTCATTAGTGCTTGGATATCATCTTGATGAGCTTCATATAAATGAATGGATGAACAGATAAGTCGTAACTAATGTAATGAGCTTATAGCTGTTATGGAGGTAACTGAAGATATCTCATGGATGATAATTAATTAGAGAATTTTGCTATGATTTTATTTATTGTCAGTCTCAGTTCAGGATTTACTCTTCTTTAATCTTAACAAGTGGTGTTTCATTTTTAATGTTCTAGACTGCCATATCTTTTTCTAGAAATGCAGATACCCAGACATTCTTACTACTCACGGTTTCATTATCAGTTTGTTTTTCTCCCCATTACTGGCACTGACCTTGCCAAGGCTAAGCACATGCATAATTTTACTAGTGCGATTAGACTCATTAAAGCTAATGGGATTAGTCAAGAAAGTAAAGCTACTTCTGTTTAAGTGTTTGTTGTTTGAGATAGTGCTGCTAGAATCAAGATCAAGTCTGGAAGGAATTCGGACTGAACAATAATTATCATTAAATGTCATACAAAGAGAAATTAAAACATTTTTCTCTTGACCCAACCCTGATGTGTGATGAACCCAAGGTGGTTTTACACTGGAGGTAAACAGGGATTTCCTAACATTGCTTTTTCTTCAAAAGATGGGGCTTGTCAAAAATGAAGCTGGTCTCAGAAAACTTTACAAGGTAGTTTCCCAAGTCTAGGGTGAAATTTCTAAATTAAAGATAATGAGACAGCCACCAGCCCTACAACAGAGGCTGAGTGTAACCTAATAGCAGTGTTGTGATGCTGTGCCCTGGGAGACTTTGGGTCCCCCCAGGAATATTTCTTTAATGTGGGGAGATTGAGAGAGGCAAACTCAGAAGAGGTTTCTTCCTCTTTTCTGCACAGAAATAGGGAGATTGCACTGAATTAAACAACATAAAGGTGTCTGCTCTCGCAGAGGAATGGTCTCACAGTTTGAACATGGGTTTATAGCTTGGGGGTCTTGTGTATAAAATCTTCAAGAGGTGTTTAGGCCAGTATAAAGTGGGGAAAAAGTCTAAAGGATTTCCTTGCCATTACTCCTACCCTACCTTTGTTCCCCATTTCAAGTGCTGCAAGTCTGCTGTTCTTTGACCTGCCAGCTGAAAGCCTCCGAGAAGCATTATAGCAGCCAGAAACACAATGTTTAGAGTGCAGCTGGTTTTCAGCCCTTTTCTTTGACAGCCATCTCAGCTAGGGCTAAGAGGGAAGGAGCATGGAGCCGTTATTCCATCCATTCCAAGGAACTTCCCTTCTGGACCGTCAGGACAATTTTATGGAGACTGGTAACACAGGCCAGACATACAGTGGGTGATTGTTAACTCCAACTCACACAATTTGTCATTTCTGACCTCTTATGAGCTGCCTCATATAAAAAAATCTGGCCTCTTACAGAATCAAATGCAAACTGCTCTACTATCATTCCAAAAGCATTAAATATCCCATGGCCTTGGTGAAAACATCACTTGTGGACTTTCACCCATTTTATGCCTTCCTTTCAAAACAAACACTTATTTTGGTTTCTGATAAATACAAATGACAAGTAAAATTTATTTAAGCTACAGAGAGGCTATTTGTAGTCTAAAAGTTAAAATTCTTAGTTAATACTGACTCCTGTATCCTGGCTTTCTCTGTGCAGAGGTTAAAAACCAGCAAGTCCATCACTGCAAAGTCTAATATCAGGGGTGATAGATATTTTTAACTGTTACTCACTTTTCTCTAGGAAAGCAACTGATCTGTGCCCCAATGCTCACAATTTTATTAACATTGGAAAGAGCCATGTGGTGTTCATATAGTGTTTAATCTCCATGAAGTCTCAGAGCCCAAGGTTTTCTGATTACTGGCAGAGGAGGAGGACTGGAGTGACAGTTAGGGGTGCGCCGGTCCCTACTGTATATACAGCTGTTGCTGCGCAGGGGAGGGAAACGCAGGGTCTGGCTGGCTGTTCCAAACAAAAAGAAATGGCACATGCTGTTACTTCCAGATCATTGCAGTCCCTGCACCACCATCTGCTGGGGGTCAGAGCAGTTGTCCGGGTCGGCGTCAGTCATGCACAAACTCAATGCCTTCCACCGAGCTGCGCCCAGCAGTACATATTTACAAGAACAATAAAGCGAACCTGCTCCCTGGACACAGGCACCACAATGCTCCATCACAGTGGGAACAAAGGGGCACAACGAAAGTTGATATGCATTACAAAGGAGGTTCTCGGGGATCACAGCTTTGTGATTTCAGGCTGTAACACAAATTGAAGGGAAGAAAAACTGTCACCAATAAGCCCAGACCTAGTGATCATTGTATTTGTAATTGACATAGCATTGCTGAAAGGGTGCCTGGGTCTCTATGTTTCCCCTTTTCCTAATGTCAAAGTCATCTGTAGAAAATAGTTAAATGGGAAAAGCTTTGATGATAAATATTGAAAACTTGGATATGTTATTCTGTAACAGCAGCAAGATAATCTCTGCCACTTACCCCAGCTTGTCCATGCAGATCACTTTTTCTGGGGCTTATGCCATGTGCTGGAGTGAGATGTGGAGAGCCCTGACTGACATAAACTGAACAGTTCCTGGAAACTGGATGAGTACAACTGTGTCACTGTGATGTTGAAACCAAATGAGCAGTTTTAGCATCTCTTTGGCCTAACAACAGCTAGTGAGTAATTCATTTCTCCTGCTAAAAACGGCTGCTTCTCCACCACCGGAGTGACACATCAGGCATTACTGTCGCTGTTGCTACTGTCAAGGGTGCTGTCCTGCACCCTTGGCTGAACATACATGCACAGGCATGACACCCTTGGGGCCTAGAGCTCGAGGTGGGTTTCCTGGCGGTATGTTAAGACATAGAGGTAAAAAGTACAACCCTTCTTTTTGGTCTGGGCTGGCTTGCTGCAGAGCTAAGTCCAGTGTTCTGGTGCTGCATCAAAATGGAAGTAGGGGAGTAATGGAACTCAGTGCAGAGCATCTGCATTGCTTGGGACAAACTCAGCAGCATTCAGTTGAGTTTATTAGTTTGGTCTCAGCATCAGCACTGTTAAAACAGGCAGGAGTGCCAGCATGGGGTGAGAGAAATAGGCAGCAGTTCTGGAAAGCTATAAAAAGGGCAGGTGGAGCTGCACCCAGAGCATTTCTTAAGTGAGGCTCATTGCCAAATAACTAGAAACTGTGCTGTACTAGCAAAAACACATGAAGGACCGCTGTAGTCCCTGCCTCGCATAGCTACAGTGTCTGTCACAGCACTACCACATACATAATCGTTGACATTTCATCTGATAATTAGTGGTTTTGGCACAAGTAAACACACTCTTGTTAGGTCCTATCCTCAGTTGCTTTTTACTAAGCATCACTCGTCATTTTTGCATAAAACCTCTCCAGTCCACGTAATGTTTGACAGCCTTCTTGGATGATTTGCCTGAAACATGATACGAAAGAGGAGACCTCCAAGTAGCTGCACACACATGTCTTCCAGACTCCACCTTCCTGGCCTCACTGGCACCAGGACACCCCAGCTGCTGGAGCCGCAGAGCTGGTTCTGGAGCCTGCGAGGGCATGCAGAGCAGCCTTTGCTTGTTTTCTTGGAAAACCTCACCAGCTCAGTTACATATCTGTACTTGGAGGACACTTTCCCTGAGCCATTCCACACAGAGCTGAACTCCATGGGTTTGTACTGCAATTAGGCAGGCTTTCAGCAGTGGGTCAGAACTAAAAGAAATAATTTTTTTTTACCATCTGGTCCTGTGGAACTGAGTTTGAAGTAAAAGTTGCAGAAGAGTAGTCAATGTATAGCTTAGATGCATTTACATAATAAAATGTATGCAAAGTGTAAATAATTTTGGGAAGGAAAAGGCAGGGGATGGGAAGCTGGCAGAGAGGCTCTGTGAGGATATTAGTAATAAAATGAAAGGACGGGAAGCCTTCAACCTGTAGGTAATTGATGTAAATCTGCTCCAAATGTGTGGGGACTGAAAGTCATTTCCATTAGTAGTCCAATGGAAGTGATTGTCCTGTATGTCTAGTCCACCATAGAGATGTGATACATTGTGGAAATATTTCAGTGCCTGCTTGCACCTGTGCTGGAGGCTTTATTCTACCAGCCAATGACTAGATTAGCGAAGGGAATAGACTGGGTTTCTCAGTCATCCTTCTGGACACAGTTCAGATATTGAGGAACTTGTTCTAGTAGAAGGTGTCTCTGCCCATGGCAGGGGAGTTGCAATTAGATGGTTTTTAAGGTCCCTTCTAACCTAAACCATTCTAGGATTCTGTGATATTCTTCACATAATGCCAGGGAAGTTTAGAACTTGTTTCATGTATTCTGCAGGTAAATAAGGGACTTCAGTATTCAGGAGGAACTTTACAGGCCTTGTGGTCACTAGCAAATGTAAACCACAAGAATAGATACATTCTGACTAATAAAATAAGTTTTCTGATAAAAATAAAGCTTTTACTGAATAAACAATCGAACAACTATGTTGGTACTCTTGTTCTATGACAGGTTATCTCTGAACCATGCCCTTTTGGTGGAATATTCCTCCTCCTCAATCATATTGTGGCATACTTAAATGCTGCCCTGGATAAACCATATTCTTAACCTCTGTTTTGTAAGTCTATCATTGTGGGAAAAAAAAGAGTTCAGTTATTTTTCTTAATTTCATCAGTAGATGAAATGAATCTATACCATGTCCAGCCCACTGGGTATCCAGTTATGCATGCACCTTAGGAGTCTAATGTTGAAACCCTGCAGCATCCAGAGGCTGAGTGGAAGCTTTTTTGTTTGGGTACTTAAGTGGGAGATGAGCTGCTGGGAAAATCTAGCCCAGAATAACAGTTTAACTTTTTATATGCCCTCTTTTATTTCGTTAACATTACCCTTTATCTCCAAGGTTGTAGATATGTTTTTATAAAGAGTATTTCTGCGAGTTACCAGACCTCTGGGGAACATAAATTCAGCCCAGATCAGGCACAGTGTGTTGAGTCACACAGCGCACATAATACATACACATCATGGATGTTCATGCCAGCTTTATTCTTTATGCTGCATCAATGACAACTATGGGAGGAAAAGTGACATTTGATCAAACTCAGATTGCACAGAGGGAAGGCTTGGCCTTTTTGAACAAATTTAATCTTTTACCTTCAGCTGTGCCAATTGAGTACACTGCAAGAGACAGTGAGGTTTTTGATGTGGGATTAACTGTTGTAACTTTGCATTTACTGCTTGGTGGAGGCTTGTCCTGATTTTTACCCCCAGACCACTTATGTGCTGTTTCTTAACATATCTGCCTTGAACTCATTTTCAAATCTACTAACCTGTCTTCTTCCAACCTAGTCTCTGAATTGCATCTGCAGTAATGTCTGCCAGTTTCTAATGCGTAGTGGCCAGATAAATGACCATTAGGAAACAGTGGATTCATAAAATACAATTATGTATTTTTATGAATGCAATGTTTTAGTGATTTACAGCTGGCCTAGGGCATATATATGGTTATTGTGGACTTCTGTTGCTTTTGTACTCTATCCCTTCTCACTGCTTACTCTACCCACTTACAGCATTGTATTTTAGCCCCTTGAATTTGCCTGATTGAAGAAGTCTTTGCAGTGGTATTTCCTAAGCGTGATACAGGAAGTTCCTCAAACATATTGGAGATACTTAAAACTTCATGAGGGAGCAAAAGCTTTTAATATTTAAATATGTTCCCATTGTTTGTGGTGTTATTATTTTTGTTATAGAAATCATCTAAAAGGAATATTCAAGGGGCTGTCTTGCCTTAATAAACTTAGGAAACTTTTGTCTTGTCTCTTAGTTGATTACAAATGCAGCTGAAATTACTCTGGTTTTACTTGCACGTTTTAAGCCATTGCATTGTGTTAGTGACTGAGTAGCACTTCGCTGAGCAACAGAACTGTGTTCCCTCAACTTGAATACTGCTGCAAAAGTAGCACAAGAGAAAAATGTCTTTAAGGTTCTACAGAAACTCTGGCTAAGCTGCAGTAGTGGACTGGAAAGAGATGTGGCAGAGAGAGAATCACGAAAGTTAAGGAAGAATTGGTAGAAAGGCAAAGGGAGGGACTGTTGCTTCAGTAAATAGAGAGAGGGATGGCTGAGCAGACAGCATCAAATTGCTCCCCATCTCTGTTCTGGCACTTGCAGATCTATTGAAAACAGGCCAGAAGGACATGCTGAATTTGTTTCTCCTGTGTGCCAGCCTTTTCTGCAGCAGCAAGAGAAACCAATCAGTGCTGCTTCAAAAGCAGCTGGAAACTGAGAAATCCCTGGTCCCCCGCTGCCTGGCAAGCAGCAGTACAGGGTCTTCTCAGTTTCCAGCCACTACAGAGGCTCCATTGACAAAATGTGTGCGGCATTTGAAGGAGCACAATGTGACAATGAAAGAACCTGAGGGAGACAAAACAAGGAATGGGGAGAAAAGGGGAAAGGGGGGAGAATTAAATGGGAATGAGGGAGCAACTGAAGACAGGAGGACAAAAATCAAAAGAAAAATATGCTAATCACGGCAAAAGGGGCAATAAAAATAAATCATCCTTGTCATATTTGACACCTCTGAATTGGTTTATCAAAGAGTATAGTTGTGATAGGAAGACTAGAGAAAAAGAGGTAAAACTTTACTAATGTTTGCTTTCATTGCCTCTCTGAGATACAGACATGCTTAATTTAGTCCCCTACTTTCACAAATACTGTTGTGAAGTACAGAGTGACTGGAAGATGCCAGATACCACACAGGGGACCACGTGGCATTGTGAATGGGACAGGTCCTAACCTCATCCTCTGTTTCTGAGAGAAGCAGAAAGATTTAAAGAGCCCTGAAAGTCAGAAGAATGGTGCCTTACTGTTGTCAGAAGAACCTGAAGAGAAAAAAAATGCTGCCCAAAATAAAGCCAGGGAGCTGGCTCATTTTCTCCTTTCCCTTGTACTTCATTGCATTGGGTACGAGAATATGTAGCAGAGTGGAAATCAGAGTATCGCCAATAGCTCAGAGCAAAGCAGCATGGCCAGGTTTTATTTCTTTTACCTCTGTCTGCCTGTGCATGAGGTAGGGCATCCAAGATGGTACCAAGAGCTCAGGGATGTGCCTGTGGTACATTAATCTCCCAGCTGTTCCCACTTGTGGTGCTTGTTCAGGATGAAGGGAGATCTGGGGGTGCCAGAACTGAAGTTAGTTACAAAGCAACTAAACTGGAAGCGGCTTCCCAAATGTCCTCACATGGCTCATGGAGTTTTTTGTTCATGTGTCCAGCCCAAGCTCCTTCAAATTAAAATCCCCTGAAACATATAGGGGGTGAACACTGTGTCTTCAGCACCAACTTTTTCACTCCAGATAGCTGCTCTTACTTGGAATAACTTGGTAAGGTAATATGCAAAAATGAATAGTACTTGGGAGAGAGCACTGGCATCTACAGATTTTCTGGGAATTCTTTGTACTTTTGGAAAGGTCAGAGAAGTGCACCATAAAAACTGAGATAGAAGAATAGCACTGTTGCTGTTAGTTTCAAGAGGCAATATCAGTCAGGAACCGAGAAGGGGGTAAATTTTGTATTGCCCAAGTTGAAGATGGGTTAGCTCAATTTGTGTACATTTGCATGAGCACTGCGCTGTCATCATTTTAAATGAGCTTATCTTTTTAAGCAAAGGAAGGCTTCTGTCCTGATGACAGGAATTTTGCAGTTAATAATGCCTTCTTAAAAAATTCTCATAATTCAGGTTTAAAATAAAATGCTTCCATTTGCTCTCTTAGTTTGACAGTTATTTTCAGTCTTGAGAAATTATTCCTCTAAAGTAGTTACTGCTGAGGTAAAAAAAAAAAATCTGTTTTTCCAAAGCAAACTTAATTTGAGCATGACCCATGGCATCTCCACAATCCCTAGTATTTAGAACAGTGATCAATTTGTCTTTCTCTGTAGGAGTAGTAGGCAGTGTAGAACTGATTTTTTGTGATATTTTTATTAGTGAGTTCCTGTCTGTTATAATTTTGAAAGAACCTACAGATGCTTTAGAAGTTGTAAAATGAGACCACCATCATGTCTGTCTGATCAGGAATCACCCATTGTGTAGTAGGTTAAGAATAAGATGTTTTCTTTTTTATTTCATCTGTTCAGTTCATGTATAGTAGATCAAAATTGGAACCATATTTTCAAATTTACTATTTCAGATTTTTGTCATCTAAGTTAATTTATAGCAAAAGTATCTTGCTTCATCTCTAAAATCTTAGCTGCATTTTTTTTGTCATAGGAGGAGGTCATAGCAACGGCTGCAGAGGAACTACCAGCATGATAAACAAACACATAGAGATACCTCTCAAAATACTGGGCAAAAAGCTATCACACTTTTTGAAATTTTTTTGCCTTTTTATGTTTGTCTCATGGACTGGGTCTGATTACATTAATGAGTAATTCATGATAACAGAAACAGATCACCATATTGAAGTAGTTAATGCTGAGAATCAGTATGTTTGTTAAAAACATTACAAGGATTTGAACTTCAGGCTACCTTTAACTTGATCTCTTGGATTGGCTCTTCTCACCATGCAAGCTGCCCAAAAGCTGCCCAAAGGCCCACTGGTTGGTTTGGACTCACAACACCCTCGCTGGAGTGCATTTCATGTGCACTGAGCAGAGCTTCTGGGTTAGTTCCCTGCAAAGGGAATTCAGTGCTTCTGTGCACCAAAACTGCTCTGGGAGCTGAGCCAGTGTGCAGTAAATGGGAACAGTCAGGGGGTTTGTTGCAAAACTGCATTGCTGCTCTGAACCAAAATGGTAATAGATAGGCAACCATATGTATTTTTGTGACTTTGGGAAGGCATTGCATATTTTTCTCTAGCGTGCAAACCGAGCAATTTGCATGGTAACACTCAAATGTGTATTTGTATACTTCTCTGGCCAGCAACCTCTGGTAAGTTCTGTGTGTTGGATGATGCAAAGAGAAAGCAAGCTACGCTGAATCATTATGTAAGCAGAGAAATCCTTACATGTGTTCTTTACATGCAACTCAGAATAGTAGATTTTATTTTATCAAGTGATAAAAATTGTGGTTCTCACATAAAAAATATGAAAAACTGGTTTCCTAGGTTCAGTTCTCCAAAAAAGAGAAAATGATGGGTTTGCCAAATCAGGAAAACAGATTAATTTTCTGTGATCAAAGAAGACCCTGTCCTACGCAGGTTTTCATGAGAGTGCATAAAGAGTGAAGAAAAAAGTCTGGAATCACGTAGGCTTCATTTAAAGCAATGTGCGTCGTATAATATAGTACACTGAGGTATTGATCATGAGATCAGAAGTCAGTACTTCTGTATGCTAATTTTGACTTTGTCAGTGATTTCAGATTTTGTCAAGTCATTATATGCAGTTTCCTACCTGAGCAAAGGAATATTAATCTTTAGAAGAGCAGAAGAAAGAGTTCAATACTTAACAGTTTACCTTTCTCATTTCCAGTTTATTTATTTGAGTGAATCAGTATTTTGCTCTTAAAAGGCTGCTGAATTTCATTTACTACTGCTGGCTAACTTTTTGCACAAAATGTTTTAATTTTGATTAGTCACATTCATTTCTGTAATTTCAGTTCCTTGGCTGGATTGCTAGAGCTCAGACAAGGTTCTTCTGCAGCTGTTGGTGTAAGTACAAAATCTAATTTTAGTTAATTCTTGCTTATATGTTTTTTGCATTTGTTCTCAACAAATGATCAGGCACATTTTGAGTGAATGCGTATTTCCAGAAAGCCAACAGAAAGGAATGTAAAGTGAGCTGTAAAAAGCATTTGATTGCTAAAAAAGATAATTCCTACAGTAGTCTACTCCAGTGGCTTTGTGCTAATGCTCTTGAATTTCTTCCACTGGGGTCTGATCCATAAAGGGATTTGGTTACTTAAAATAGCAGTTATGTCCTAAAGTTCTTAGTATGTGCTGTTAGAACTTCATCTCAGCTTCTGTTTAAGCTTAATAGAGTACACCCATGTTCACACCTCAGATTATACCTGCAATCCGCCTTTCAGGCTTTACTACCTGCCCAAGGGAATGGTGACACCTGAAACGATAGGCACTGTAGGAAATTCAAGCAAATGTGCTCTGCTGCAACCAATATGCCTGAGCTCACTGAGAGCCTCCTTATTCTGATCTGGGGGCTTTTTTTGCCACCTGTGATTGTGCATTTGCACATATCCAGAGCTACATCTGTCAGTTTGCAGGTTCCTGCTGTAAAGACCCGACAGATAGACCAGCTCTGGTGCAACAATGCTGGGGCTCTCCAGAGGGCTTTGTTTTGTATGAGTACACAAGCAGGAAAGATTTCGCCTTGTAAGAGGCTACCATCCACTTCTGTGCAATATCCATTTTGATCCATATTCTTGCTAATAATATTTTGAGGATAGTGTCCCAAACTGTACATTTCCTGTCCCCAGATGAGAGGCTAAGTTTGCCTGGAGAGTTGGAAGATGCTCCTTCCTGAGGAGCTGTCGGTCAGCTGTGACTCCAAACTCCTGGTATGTCACACTGTAGCGGGTTGAGTTCGAAACCAGGCAGAAACACCAATTAAATGTAGTGGTTTTGGTTCAAAATATTCATTACTTACTTATTTTCCTTCTGTGAGATAAGAATTAGGAGAAAAGCAAAGCAGGCACAAACCTTCAACAGTTGCAGTACAATGAAAGAGCTTTATTACTAATAGAATTAAAAGTAAAGAGAAAATAACAAAAAAAAATTAAAGCAAATCCCCCCCCCCCCCCTTTCCAGCACTCCTCTCCTTTTACCTAGCTCACACAAGCGTAACAGAACATGGGATGTTAGTCAGTGTTCCAGTTCTTGAAAAATCTCTCTTATACTTAAGGAAAAAAAGGTTTTCCTTCAGTTGCACGTGGTTCCCAAACTGCTACTAACAGCAGACCCGCCCGGAAACAATCAATCTGCTGTGTGTAGAACATCTCTTCCATGAAAAGTCTCACAGTTCCTTCACACTGCGAAACATAGGCCATCACATGGGGTTATTAATCTTTTTAAGGATAAGTTCTTTTGGCCTGTACACAAAGACTTTTCTTCGCCACAAGTCTCTAACAGCCTCTTACTACTTCTAAATAGCCTGGCATAGGCACTCTTCATAATCTTCACAGGCCACACGAGGATTCTCCATCCCCCCATGTTCTTCAAATGGATTAAAGAGACAAACAGTTTGTGGTATTACAGTTTCTTACCACGGCATGCAAGAAGGTTTCTTTTAAGCTGCGCGCCAGAATCGCGGCACCGCCCTCTTTTCTCCCGTCGCCATTTTCAGCTTTGTCTCACGTGACTCACTTCTCTTTCTGACCCTGAAGCCGCCACGTTGAAGAGTGTTCTTGTTCAGGCTTTACGGTGGAGAAAGCCTCGCTCCCTCTGTGCTGCTGGCTGTGTGGTGTCCTCTTCAGTTCAGCACCAAGTGTGCTGGCTGCAGACAGGAGGCACTGCCAGCTCCCGCTGACTCCGCCGGCTCCGCATGGAGAGGAGAGGGACCCGCCTGTCCCCAGAAGCTGCGCTGGATGGGTTTAGCTGTGAGCAGTCCATGGCTGGTTTTAGCTGCCTGCGGCTCTGGGACAGTCCCCCCAGTGACCCAGGGTCCGTGCCGCAGTGTTGGGAAAGAGGGGAAAGGGCAGTGGCCCCGGCCCGGCGGGGCCGGGAGGCTCAGAGCCCCCCCACCTTCCAGCAGGCGAGCTCCGACAAAAGGGGAAGTCCCGCCTTTCTGTGCGGTTTAAATATGTAAATTGTGAGAAGCGTAATTGGTCTTAAAGACTGTCCATCAACTCAGGGTCAACCCAATACACACACCCTAATTAAAACCAGCTTCTAGAATCTTCTTTTTCACTCATGCCTTGAAATATCATTCTAGTTTAGGAAACTTTCAGACACAGTCATGCTCAGCTCCTTCCTGAGTCTGAGAGAACTCAAACCTATATTCATCTGTTGGACATCCTCTGCCTCCGGGCACCTTATCTCCCTTTCTAGTCCTGGTCTTAGAACAACATGAGTGTATTTGTCTCCTCATAAGGAGATACTTTTGTAAGTTTTCCACCTCAGTTTAGCAAAATCAAAAGTTTCCTGATGGTCTACAGATAGCTTCAGATCTAGTTTTTAATCTGAACTGGCGGCTGTCCACAGGAGTGTTTAGAGATAAGGTCTCAGTTCAAAACACTGGGAGCTTCATCTTCAAGGTGTTTCTGATTTTCTTCTTTTAATGAAACACAAAAAATGTAAAGTATCTCCCCTTCCACCCCAGGTTTACGGCAAGAGCTGCAGGAATTGCCACAACTGCATCTCTCAAATAGATGTTTTTTTTAAATTTTAGCAGACTTTTAAAATTTCAATTTGGTCATACTTTTAAAATTTGATCTCTAAAGAAAGCTTGCAGAACTCCCTAGTAATTATTAATGGGTCACCTGGCGTATCATGGAGATCAATACTTCTTACCCTCAACCATTAACCATTACATCACTATTACAAGTGAGTATAAAGAGACAGCTCAGGCTTTTACTTTAGCACAATCCATACAGATTAATTAAAAAACAGGCCCAGTACAAAATTATGCGAAAAGAAAAAAGTCCAAAGCATGAAAATAAGCCAAAAAAATAATTACATCATTTCCTTGTATCTTCCCTAAGGACAAGGAACTGGAGAGTATGAGTCAGTCTCAAGAAATGAAATAAAAACAGCCCAGCTTTTAGTGACTTTTTCTTGTTCTTACCTTCTGGAGCAGAGCAGGCCATCCAGTACAAGCAGCAGAAATCTGGCTGCCTGACAGGTTTTAAAATAGGAGTGAAGGTGCACTTGTGGATAGCTTGGCTTTCTGGTTTGTGACAAGATACAGTGACCAAGAAAAGTGGACTTGAATATGGGGCAGCATGGTCTTGTGGATACCCCATCTCCTGCTGCTTACAGTCAACTACAAAGTTGGTGTGCTCTACAGCTATGGGTGGAATATTTTCAAAGCTCTCTGTAGTGAGAACACACATTACATGTCCTTTTGGATGCTCTAGCCTCTTCTTTATACCTCTGCTTTCCAGTCTGCAATACAGAGGTGCTGTGAGGATGAAGCAATGGATGACTTATAACTACTTTCTTTGTACAGGGACAGCACATTTTGTCTGTGACTTATCACTTTGGCATATAATTTTACCATGTATTCACCTTGCTCTCCGTCCAACATCAGTTTCAAATATTCTGGCAAATTACATTTAATAATGAAACATATTTTCCTGCTTAATAGTTCTGTGAGAATTATCTGGAATATTAATGAGCTTTCTACTGTGTTGGTATGTTCACTTATTGTGTAATATATACGTGTTGGTATTGTTCACTTCTGCTTAAAAAAAGCTCAGGATAACAAAGGATCAGCTGTTTGAGCCAGGGGTTCATTTAACATCATCATTTGCATTTCCTTTAAAATCAAGAGTATTCACAAGGTCAGTGTCTCCAAGGATACTTTGACAGCATAATTCTGTGTTGTTTACATTCTTGAAGAAAACAAAAAAGGCAACACAACATATACTTTGGTCACTCCAGTGCTTGTGAAGTCTTTCAGTGATCAAACCTGATAAGTTTTAGAACTGCCCTAGAGCATCCTAGGTCAGAGTTTATAAAGCAGAAAGCTTAGTTACCCAGCTCAAGTTTCATCATCCCCCTGTCCCTGAGATTTCATTTCAGAAGGAAAAGATTTGGGGTGTACTTTTGCCCATATTTTAAACTTTTTTTTTCATTTTTGGTTTTCACCAGTGATTTCTAGTCTCTTCTGTCTTTTTATATCAAGTTCTGTCCATGCTCCAAATAGGTAGTTTGGTGAGCATAAAGACATTTAAAGGGTTTCAACCAAATGAAAAATGTGTGTAGAACTGATGGAAGAACACAAGATGAGAAAGTGGGAAAGGCTTACCTGGAAGTATACATATAATTTTTAAAAATTGTTTAAGATCCAACCCCTCCCCCACCCCCCCCCGAGATTCATTTGACTATATCACAATCTCACTTTTCATTTAAAAATAACTCCCTCTGAAGAGATACTGATGTCCCTACTGGTGCCTGCATGTACAATGTGAAACAATACCTGTGAGCAATGCTGATGTGCATCGTGAAGTTCAACAGTGTTCAGTAGCTTCAGGGCTCCCTGACAACTTTATCATGTTGGCCCCATGCATCAGGATGAGAAAAATATGAAGACTGTATTAAACCCTCCAAAACCTTGGCTTTTGCAGTAATGATCTCTTTGCCTCTGTCAGCCTACGAGGGGCAAATGGGAATGAACCATGGGATGGGTGTGAGAAGCCAGGACCATGCAATTTTCGTGTCATGCTGTGCCTTGGGCAGAAGCTCCCAGTCATCTGACCCTGTCCTCAGCATCTGTTTCCCCGAATTGCAAATAGTTCCATTACCATCATGCTGTTTTATGTCCTGTAAATGCAAATTTGCCCTGTGACAGAACAAGTCCTATGTCTGATGGAGATTTCACCATCCCGTATTGTGTGTGTACAGGTCCTGCGTAAGACTAAGAAAAACCTACTGATGTGTACTACTGATTGTTTACATATGTTATCAGAGGGAAAAAAAACAGGAAAGGAAAGCTGGCAGCTTACACTGCCAAGAGACCTGGCAGTGGCTATAATCACATTTAGATCATTTCCAGTCAATAGGCTTTGTCTTCTTTTTTTAAAAAACCTTTCCTAGAAAGTTGCTGCACTGTTCTTTTTACTCTGTTACAGTCAGTCCAGAGGAATACCTGCAATGGCTCCTGTCCTTACAACCAAAGCAGGCAACATCAGGAGATGTTTCCAGAGAGAAGGTGGAAGGTATGGTAAGATACTGTGCTTTGTACAAGTTCAAAATGTGTAATGCTACTTGGAGCTGTAATTATGGTTCTGTGTGACAAAGGTCTTTCAGTGATAGTGAAGTCAGGGACTTGTGGTGCAAATAGAAATTGGTGCCAAAAGAAGATAAAGTTTGGAACCTGGGCATATTTCTCATCTTCAGGTCAATCTCCATGATGGGACTAAAAAATATGAGCACTGGAGGACTGGGACTCCAGCTGCCTGAGTCTAGGAATTGCCTGTAGTAGAGAGAATGGTTCCTTAGCCAGCTAAGCCAAAAAAGCTCACAGCTTCTCTGAAACAAAATACTAGAGGGAATAGATACCAAAGAGAGTTTAATTTGTGTCTAATTAAGTGTGTTTAAATCTGTCTTCTTTCAACTATTCTGCACCCATTCAAATGTACATGTGATACTGGAAACTTTGTTACAGTGAAATAAAATTGCAAACTTACATCAGCATCTCAAGTACTACAATTCCAGCTAGTCCAGGCCCAAGCCTTGGGAGTCCTTTACTATTAATACAAAACTGTTCTCATAAGGTTAAGCATTTGGGGACTGAAGATTGCAGTTTTTGAAAATGCTGATTCATTTTACAATAATGGCCTTAATATTATCTCTGCCTGAAGAGATACAACATAAGCAAAAACAAAACTTTGATATCAGCATAAATATTAGACTTTCTATTAGCATCATCCAGAGAGAAAAATAGGAAGTTCAAATGCAAGCAGTCACAGAGATAAGGAGCTCTAGTACGAGTTCTGTGTGAGAAGATGCAGTGTTACTGGAATCAACATTTCTTCTGACATCTTAGTCATTAGAAGCACAGAGATGGCAATGAATGCTACAGAGGAAGTAGGGCAGTGATAAAATCACTTCACATCCAGTATCAGATTCCAGGTGTAAAACCAAAACAGAAGGATTATTTTCTGTATGCATGTAGAAAAGTGACAAAAGCTATCTGCTTTTGACATCTAAATGAGACACACTGAGGACTAAAGTTAGCGCTGAGGACTAGTTTTACTAGGTTTTACTTTCCCTTCCCTAGAGAAGGGAAGACCAAATAGCACCTATCAGATGCTGAAGTAGCCAACAGGTTATAGCATACACTCCTTCCCTCTGCCCTCCATAACTACTTGGAAATCATATGTCGTAAGGTCATGTCAGAGGTTCTGGCTGTTAGGTCACATGCTCCAATACAAAAATGCAAGGCGTAACAAGTTGTCAATGACACAAGGAAAAACAAAGTAATACTTGTAGGCTGAGATATCAAAGGAAAACCACAGCTGAAAAGGAAAAAAAAATGCTGTGCCGTCAGAACTTGGTGGAAGCTATCATCTTCTGCTGTGTTTTCCTTGTGAGAGGGACAAAGATGTTTTCTCCTAAAGGCTGGCAATAGTAGGACAGACATTGGTGTGCAGAAATTTCATATTCCAGACCAACAGAAGTGGAAAAGAAAATAACCTTGAAATAAATGGACTTTCATGTCCAAATCTCCATCCAAAAAACCTAATCCTGGTCTGAGCTACTTCAGATAGCAGCAGTCATTGGTGCCTGACTCTCAAACATACCCCTATCTGTGGACTTTTTACAGGTTTGAGAGTAGGGTGAAAGGTTGGATGAGCTAATTCTGGTTGAGGTTACCCTGGTTCCCCAAAGCAGGGTGACTTGGAAGATTTTTGAGTTTAGCTCTTCTGAAAGAACTGTCTGACTTCTTTCCAGGAGAAGAGTGAAAGTGGACCAACACTGTTAATCACAGAGAAACCATCATCTGCCTTGACTTCACACTCACAACTCCTGCAAATGTCAGATAGACTGTGGCTCAGAGCCAGCACATGGTAGTGGCAGCAAGAACTTCTTTCCACTAGTTTCTTTAGTTCACCATTTCCCTTACAGATCTGAAAAAAGAATGAATCAAAACTAATTGCTTGCTTAAGAAGTAATACTGACTTACTCATTAAACTTTGTTGTGGCACTAGGCACAGGCACTTGAATGGTCTGGAAAATATGAAAAGAATTGGCTGGGGAACAAAAACAGAGCTGATACGTGGCAATGGCAGAAACAGAAGTAGAAGCTATATAATAAAGGCAAATTCCTATTGAATGCCTCTTTGTCTTGCTTTAAAGAAATACAGAGAAGCACTCAAGATGTACAGATAACTAGGCAGCGTTTCTCCCTGCAGAGCTCAAGGAAAGAAGGAAATGCTTCAAGGGTTAGTTCCTGAGTATATGGAATATTGCTGGACTGAAAGCAGTCAGCTGGAGTTCATCCTGATAGTCCCCCAAACCATTTTATCACAAAAATGTACTGTAATCAGTAAGAAGCAGTCACAGTATTTTCCCACCACATTCATGCTTTATAGGCACATGGGGGAAGGGGAAGAGTGTGGGGTTCATGCTGCATGTGAATGATGAGCTTGGTCCATGTTTAAAAAATGTTTTTTGTGGAAAGAGGAAAAAAATAACTACGGTTGCATGTGAACTTCAGCTTTCCTCCTGCCTATTGATTATTTGTTCTATTTGTTAGGGCAGTGTTGCTTGCATAGTTGTTCATATGTTGCACCAAAGGAATAAAGATGAGTCAATAAATGGATGGATGCTACATTCTGTAATGTCTTTGCATCTGCTTCCACTGCTACATTACCATCTGGGGAGAGACTTTAGAAGCATCAGTCCTTCTTCACAGGCTGATCACTAGCTTGGTGAAGACAGAAATTAGAGAGGTAGGAAATTAGAAGCAGCAGAATATTAAACCTTCAGAGAAACTTACATTGGCTACTTTCAGAGATAAGGGTATTGATTTGGCCTTCAAGCAAGATCCACAAGAATGCAGTTTTACATCTGCTTTCTTTTTCTGCTAATCTGGGTCTTAAATGGAATCACTGTATTTCAGTGTGATGTTTTGTAATGTTTTTGATATACATATTTTATTGTCTCAGTGTAAGGATACAACTGTATCATCTTTAAAAAGTAGACACTTTGTGCTTCAGCTTACTTTGCAGTTTAGTTTCAGGAGTACAAGCGCTCTCAGTTTGTATTCAGTTCCCACGATGGACTGCTTTACTTGGGTCCTTTGAACAGTGACATGGAAAAAGAATTAATTATAGTTGTAGTAAAGTCAAAGGCAAAATGACCCATTCAGGTTTCTGGTTCAGGCAAGTTCTTAGACTGTTGTCCTTCTATTAGTTCACTTCCGGCTGACACATGATATATAAATAGTTGTTAATGTGTGATGACCCAGTTATTAGAAAGAAAATCTCAGTCTTGGCCATGGCAAGATAAGTAAGATGAGTAGGAAGAGTTTTTATCTTATGTTGTAGCATTAAAAGTCATAGGATTGATGGCATCACGGCAAATTATTTTCTGGCATATTAGACACACATTTACTAACTCTGTGAAATTATGATACAGTCTGAAGCATTTGTATTTTCCTCTTACATAGTGTGTGCCTATGGCCAGGATGGAAGAATTGATTCAGAGGTCAGCTAGTCAGTTTTTTAAAAAAAGAAAGTAAGAAAACGTTTCTATATTTTTTTCTACTCTGCTCTTGTGAAACCTGATCTGGAGTACTGCATCCAGCTCTGGGGCATGGTCCTGTTGGAGCAAGCCCAGAGGAGGCCATGAAAATGATCAGAGGTCTGGAGCACCTCTCCTATGAAGACAGGCTGAGAGAGCTGGGGTTGTTCAGCTTGGAGAAGAGAAGGCTCTGGAAACACCTCATAGCACCTTCCCGTACTTGAAGAGGGCTTAAAAGAAATCTGGAGAGGTACTCTCTACAAGGGCATGTAGTGGTAGGTCAAAGGGTAATGTCTTTATACTTGAAGAGGTAGGTTTAGATTGGATATCAGGAAGAAATTTGATACCGTAAGAGTAGTGAGTGAGCACTGGACCAGATTACCCAGAGGAGTTATGGATGCCCCATCCCTGGAAGTGTTCAAGGCCAGGTTGGATGGGGCTTTGAGAAACCCTGGTGTAGGGGAAGGTGTCCATGCCCATGGTGGAGGGGTTGGAACTGGATTATTTTTAAGGTCCCTTCCAACTCAAACCATTCCGTGATTCTTTGAAATCTGTCAGACCTGAAGTGCTCTTTTCTGGTCTTGGTGGGTGGCAGAGGCATTGCTATGAGGTTTCTAAGAGCCTGTGGTCCTAGAGCCCACAGTTCCAGAACACCCCACTGCCCAAGCTGTCCCTGGGGCCAGGGGGTATTTGGGATCCTACTCCAGCTGAGACCAAGGAAGCCTTGAAAGCTTTGACTTTTAACTTTATTTTGGCCTCCATCTTTATAGCAGTCAGCTCACAACCCCAGCTCAAGCCAAAATTTGCCTGCCTGCCAGATGTGTCCTAACAAAGAGGGGGATGCATTGCTAATTCAGGTTGACCCGGGCTGAGCGTCCCAGGGTTTCCAGGCTCCCAGTCCATGGGGCTTTAAGGATTACACCACCATTTAAAGATACACCTCAATCCAGTTTTAGAAGGCTCCAAAGCTGACATTTGCCTGAACATCTAGCATTGCCTTGGTTTCAGTGCTGGTTTATCTACCTTCTGCAATTAGCAGTGTATAGGTTTAGATGATTCTGGGGTGCTATGGTTACCAAACAAGGAAGCCTCTGCAGCCATTGTGCTGGGTCAGATGAGTAGGAAAAATAGAGCACAGCATGACTGCTACCATATCTCTCTGCAAGGCTTCTGAAAAGAATTAAAAATAGCTTCCTGCTTTACCAGGAAACTTCCTGTTATTTATATAGTTCTCTCTGTCCCCTAAGGCAAGGTGTTAAATGAAGTGTATTTAAATGAAATTGTGTCAAGTATTATACCTCCATGAAGTTGAACAAATTCTCACTGCCATTTGCTTCATTCTTATGGCTACTAAGAGTGGCATGAACAGAAAAGCAAAATGAGGAAGTTTTCAGATGACTGTTTTCTTCTAGAAATTCTTGTTCTTATATTAAAATGAATTTTGGAGTGGGGGAAGGGGGGGAGTCTCTTATGTAGTGTACCTTCATCACACTGCATGTGCTTTCAGCTGTCTATTTTGCCTCCACCTAAGTACTCAGGAATAGGGCCTTTAACCTTGCAGATATTTGAACCTTCAAGGCTTTAAACAAGACATGCTGGAGTATTATTGCTTTTGACTGTTAAGGTAGAAAAGAAGTGTGGTGTGGCAGAATGGTATTTGGCACTGTGAGACAGTGGGGCTGAAAATTAGGAGACTTATTGTATTAAAAAATGTTATTTTTTAATATTTTAGTTTTCTTGGCAAGTGCGTCCATCTCTGTATTGTCAGTAGGATAAAGGCTATTAGAAAGTGTTTGGAGTAGCAGGACAGAAAGTTTAGTGTAGGTTCTGTTGCTGCAAACTATTTTTCCTGGTACCAACTGCATCTGAATGTGCAAAGATACAAGCATGGGAATGGGAAATCTGGTTCCACTGGCGTGTAACAGGCAATAACAGGCAAACTGTTACTTTACTGGTGCAAATCCAAGGAATCCAGAACTCCAGAAAACAGCAACTAGCAGGTATCTGTGCTGTGGCTTTTATTTGGGAAGTAAAGGTATGAACACCAAGATATTTTTCTTGGTCTATATTACCACTATAAGAGATTTGCTCACTGGGAACAGCTGTGTATAGGTTCTTATCAATTTAAGTGATAAACAAGAAGAAGAGTATCAGAAGTCTTGCACAAGTGTGTATTTCCTGCTAAACTGTGTCCTTTCTTCTCCTCCTTGGCAGCAGTAGATGGAACAAATCTTTCCAACTTACTGAGGTGCAGTAGGTTTTTCTGCTGAATGTTTTTGTTGCCTCTCCCCAACTGTTTTGGCTTTTGAGGTAAAATTTTAATTTTTCAGATCTGTTAGGATTTGGCATGCATATTTTGTTCTCCTTTTCCTGTGTTATTGCAGAGTGTTCCCTTCTTGCTTACTTATTGATTGGCAGCCAGATAATGACACTCAAGAAGACTTTTTTGCCATGTTTTTTTAGGAATGTTTTTCCATGGTAGAAAAACCAAAGGCAGTGAAATTGAGTTTAAAAGTTTAGCATTCACAAGCATTGGTTTTGTTCAGAATAACTTTCAATTTTCTTGCTTCAAAATACAAACAGCCAGAACTGTTTTAACAACAATGGTGTCATAACCAGTCCCAGATTTGTTCATTGATGTCCAGCCTGCTTTTAATTGTCTGAGTGTTATAAAAGTAAATTCAAAAGTTTTGAATTAGCAGTGTTTAAAAATCTGTGCAAATCTGGAACTCATAAGGCTTTTACTGAATGTTTGTTCTAGAAAGTTACAGCCATGTCAAAATATATTCATTTGTGGCCATTGTAACCTTGATTTTGGCCTGAACTGACTTTGTACAGAACTGAAGAAATTATGTATGATGTTAAGAGAGAAACCAAGCCCAGAACTCAAGAGGATGGTCAATGCTAGATGTGATCAGGGAAACAGAGATGCCTGATAACATAAGAGCGGTGAGGAAACTGTAACCATATTGCTATAAAACAACACATAAACAAAGGCACCAAACGGATGGGGTTACTGTACTTTTGAGAATTGTGCATGAAGAAAGTATTGCTAATTTGGGTTGCACAAAGGCTGGAAAAAAACCCATATGAATTTGTGCAGCCACCTGCCTAAAGTCAAATGAAAGTTATTGTGCAGCTAGGCAGACAGAAAGGATGATAGCTAAGAGTATTAAAATGAAGCAATTCAGCTTTCCTATTACAGCTACAGATATAAGGCATAAAGTGAAAGAATAATCAGGGAGAATTTGAAGCTAGCAATCATTAGATCAATAAAAAAGAATTTGTTTAGGACAACTGGGAACTTAAGAATGTTAAAGCAAGCACAAAAGTGATGTTTTGGCCAGAAATGTCTGGAAAGGGAAAATAATTTTTTTTTCTAATGTCAGCATAAAACTTTGTCTAAGTGTCAGCAGCAAGAAGAAAATGTGAAATCATCAGCAAAAAGAAACATTTATCATTCCTGAACTTCCATGTCACCTATGGCAACCTCTGGGAACAAGTTTTTCTGCAGGGAATAGTGTGAGTATTTACTGGCAATAGATTTCAAATATTTTTAAACGTCTCCCTGAAAACAAAACATATCATTGGATGTCCACTCCAGAATGGCCTTCTGTATTTGAGAGAAGAAAAAGTGTGAACAATACACCTACTTTTAAGTAAGATCTGGAAAGATTTTCAAAAAAGCAACGACTGAGGAGGGTGGGGTTTTCTGGTTTTGCTGTGTAGACATAGTTGAACCTAAAATGCTGAAAAAACAAACCCAATGCAGTCTTATAAGTCACAGTGACAATCATCACAGTGAAACATTTATGTAGGGTTCACTTAAAAAAAGTTAATCAAGAACAGGTAGACAAACTCACAATAGGTTATTAGCAGATGAACATGAAATTCCTCCCCCGGTGAGTGCAGTGATGCTCTGGTATGTAGCCAGTCCAGCACTGCTTCCCAGGTCCCACAGCTCCAAGTGGCTTATAGCACCTTGCATCCATAAGGGCTGCAAAATGACAGCAGCAACTCATCTCCTTCAAGCATGCAACTTTCAGATGAGGACCCCACAGTGCAAACCCCTCAGTCTGCAAGGCAGCTTAAGCAGCTACAGCAAAAGGCCCATCTGGCTGTAAGAGCCCCTCCTGCTGTGAAATGCCCCTTCTGACTGGTCCAGAGCGGGAGCTTGTGCTCCACTTCCCCTCTGAAAGCTTGGTGGTGGTGGTGTATCCAAAATGCTGCTGGGGGCTCTTCATGGTACTACACCCTACTCCGTATTTGTAGGATCAGGCAAAGTTCTGGGCTGAGGTTGATGGAAAGCTCATATGGTGTTGGACAGAGGCCTGGCTCTGCTGACAGGATGGAGGAGGAAGAGATCTTATCTTTGCTTCCTCTAAACCCAAAACAAGTTACTCCTAATAAAGAAAAGATGATTGGCCTGTAGGTAAAGACTAGGGGTAAGTAAGTATTTTTCTGCTTACCAAGGTCTGAATGGAATGCTCATTTTGGAGCTACACAAAAATAGTGAGGTTGACAAAGGTGTTTCTTTGAGAAAATGTTTGAGGTTTTTTGTAAATCGTGACATTAATGTGCCTGAAATGTATATCCTATCACAGAGTTTGTGCTGGAATTGTGATGAAACCCAAAACCATGACCACAATAAGGTGCAATGTCTGGAAGAACTAGACCTATCTTCTCAGTGTTCATCATTAAATAGCATGAATTCGTATTTTTTCTGCATAGAAGAAGACCTGGAGGACTCTCAGAAAACCTAAAAAGGACAATAGTCTTTTTGTATTTTTGTACCAAATTCCCACTCTCTAATAAGCTCAATTTTTCATTTTACAACCTGATTACTAGATACTGGATTACATCCACCATGATCATTTTTAGGGAGACTACTTAAAAAAAAATCTAAGTGAAACTAATGCAATTTGCATCAGTTTTGTCATGATCTGAGCCATGCCTATTTACAAAACCAGGAGTTTTAAGTTTTAAGAAGACAGTAAGAAAATGGCACGAAAGGGGATTTAAGCCACTGCTGTCTGTTGTGCCACAAGATAAAGTATGTGGAGACACAAAAAGGAACTGCTAGAGTGCTTTAGAGACTGTCTCAGGCTACTGAAATGGTAGAAGTGGGGAGATAGCAGCACTAGCTCCACCCAATGCAATGAATAACCAGAATTCTTGACAAATAGGCACATACGGTGTTTTTTAGGAGTTAACTCTGGAAATTATAATCAGCTCCAACCACTTCACCCTCAAACTAGGAAACCAAAAATCCTAAAGGAAAAAGCAAAGCAGCAGCCTCAGAGTATCATATAAGCCTGTTAAAAATCAGCTTACACTATGTCTCCAGGAATTTAAAGATTATGAAAATAAACAAATTTTGCTATTCAATATCTAAGCAAGAGGCTTCACCATTACCTAATGGCTGGCCAAAGCTAGATAGCAGTATGCAGTAATATTTAAATAGCACCTTGACACTGCTATTAGAAAACAGATTGTTACTGAAAACTTTGAAATATGAAGGTCTCATTTGCTGAGGTTCCTGAAGTTTCGTTGAAAACTTGGCTTTTTGCCCTATGGCCTATCTGTCTATAAATTATCTAAAGATCTTATAGGGTGTCTCACAAAATGAAGCCCAGATTCTGGAATATAACCCTTTACTGGAGTCGTGAAAATCTTTTCTTAAGAGAGATAAACCTTTGCATTTCCTGTTCGGGGTTTGTGTAGTTCTGGACATATTATTACCATGGAAAATTCAGGAATATTTGACAGGTTCTGTTAAAGAAACATCTTAAGGAAAAGGTTAAATAAATTCCATGCCTATGCAATGTTTCAATGGATTTATAATTATAAAACCCACATTCATGGAATTCTGAACCAAACACAATTTTTATTTTGTTGGATTGGAAGACCAGACATTTTATCAACAAACAGGAGAACTTCCAAATTTCTTTTAATCGTACTGCATAATTATTTTTCCTTAGTCTCAAACTAAATTTCAGTGATGCAGAAAAATCCAAAGTACCATTTTTTAGTATAATATTTTTAAAGTACCTTTTTTGTGTATACATATCACACACATATGCACATGTGCATGCACTCACGTTTTCTTTGCTTTCGTTTCACCCTTAGGTTCTATATAAAAACTGCAGAGGTTCTTTGGATAGTTTCTGATGGCTCAGAATACCCACTGAGACTGAAATCAAGCCAGAGTATCTGGAAACCTAAATCCTCTCATTTTAATAGTTTTGCAAATCCTTGGCATTTTGCTTTGAACTTTAACCAAGAAAAGTTATATCTTATAAACAATGGCATTTGTTGATTGGATGAAGGACTAGATCAATATTGATTTTGGCAACTTGTTTTGGCTGGGTTTGCATGAAGAAATATGCTGGTTGTGGTGTTAAAAAGTTATGTCAGTTCCTCAACATGTGCCTCTTTTTCTTGGAGCATTGCCTGAAAAATAGTTTCCAAAGTTACTTCCAGAAGTTAACCTAGAGGCTATCTGTTATTGTGAGCTAACAACAGCCTTCTGCTGAGCTATCAGCATGTATGAAATAAAACCATTCAAGAAGGCAGATTAAAGACAGGAAAAAAAAAAAAAAGGATTTCTGTTTCACAGAAGTACTAAAGGGTAGGTCCCCATTTTTATTTCCAATGAAGCTGATTTACACTATTGTTGCAATTTAAAAGGAGCTTTATATGTAGAGTAATAGCAACAAGATTTTAGGCACTCTGAGAATTACCTAGTTGACACACAGCAAAATAAGAGCCATAGGATGTACATGAATCAGTTCTGATTCAAGGGCAGTACTAGGAATGAACAAAAATGTATCAGGTAGAGAAAATGCGCCATTTTCATTTCAAAGTTTCCACTGAGGCAGAGTCCACTGCAAACTGATCAATTGCTACAATTAGCATCACAACTAAAACTTTTTGTTTGGTTTTGAATTAATTTTTTCCTAGTTTCAGCTTCCAACTCTTTGAGCTTCTGATACAAGTGCTACAGGAAGGAGTCATGTTGAAAGTGACTATCTATTTATACATCTATCCATCTACCTGCCGATCTTCCATTTCCTGTAGATGCTGTTAGTTCACATATCTTTCTCCTCTCATGGTGCTTAGCCCTCTGATGTATTTCCAGAAAGCAAGCATACCACATCCCAGACATTTTTTTTGGCTATGATAAACAAGACAAGCTCCTTCATGCCTGCTCTACCAGAGCAATTTTCTCCATTTCATCCAGGTGCCTGCTTTACTCATGCACAAGTTTGAATTCTCAAACATGAGTGAACAAATTTTCCAGGTAGTATCTTAGCTATATTCTTGACAAATAGCACTAATATTTTCCCAATTTTAAGAAAAAACTTTCCCTACCTGATTCACTCTGAGATTACTTGTCGCTTTTTGCATTCAGGTCACTTTGTTCCTCTGACTGCATGCTGGGGCTGACCAGCCTTTTCAATTGTGGGGTTTTTTACTGTGCCGCCGTGAGGAATGCCACTTTACAACAGAAATTTATGTTCTTTGACCCAGAGAATGGAATTCATCTCCTCTGTGTTTAGGGACTTTCAGAATGTGATTTAATCTGTCCTCAGAGGAGTCCAAGACAGGTAGGACAAATGAGCAGTAAAAAGCTTCCATTTCTATATGTTGAATACAAATGCCTTGAGAACTGCTATAGTGGGTAGTATTTCATCAACAGATAATGTGAATGCAGTGTTGCATTCCCCATCCTCTAAAAAAGAACAAAACCACTTATTGAACATTTCTAGATTTCTGCATTTTTTCATTATTTCTCATTTTCATCTAATAAGGACTAAATACATAGTTCGTGATTCTCTCTGGCCATTACTTTAGGCCCTTGATTTTATATATATTAAAAATTATAATTAATGTATCTGTGTTGTCTGGGAATCATCCCTTATTCCTGCCTCCCCAGAACCAAGGGTATTTTCTTAATTTTTAACATCCAAATTAATTATTTCTTAAGGTAATACAAAGGACACAAAACTTTACTCTGCTTTGACATACATTAGGATAAGCAAAGTAAAACGATGCATCACTAGAGCTGCTGTTATTGAGTTGCTTTAAGGATTTTGTGACAGCATTTTCCTATAAGTTCCTTCATTTTTCCAGAAATCCTTTATAGTGTATACTCTGTTAAATGTATCTTATGCATTACCAAATCTAATAATTTCAAGAAAAGGAGAGAAAATATTCTACAAGTGGCTGGGGTTTTTCACTTTACAGGAAAAATTTCAGTCATTTCAGACTTGTAAAAGTCCAGCAGTTCCTGAAGTCATTCAGAGTCTGCTGTCTGAGTTTTGATCAGCGCCAGTTTTGATGGCAGGATCTGTTATCAGTTTGAAGTGGCATGTCATAGAAGATTCTTTAGCATTTTATTCTAAGCTTGGCTAGAGAGATTAAATTCTCTAACCATTTTTACCTGAAACAGTGCTTCTAAATTATGATAAGAACAGAAATAATTTCCTTATTGCTCCAAAATTTGTCCAACACCTGTAGGAGCAAGCTGTACCATGGGATTTCTGTGCCTCTGGCTCTATTCAACTATCAGAGTACCCAAAAGTGGAAAGAAAAAAAAGAGTTCTTTCTCCAAGGGCAAAAATGAAATTTGTTTCCCTTTTTAGACCTTACTTCTTTAGCTCCTGTTTGCTCAATCCTAATACAGGTTAAAAAAACCCCAACCTATTTGCCAGGCCCAGTTCATGATACTAAAATCAATCCAGACCTCTTAAGAATCCCCCAGGAATTTGCAGGTGGCTTGTCACCTATGTAGTGTCTTGTCTGGCTTCTTCTCTAATGCACAGTGCATTTGATGCAATAGCGTCATCGCCACCAGGGCCAGAGCAGGGCTTCGGCCAGAGCCCATCTTGCTGGAGGCAGTGCCTGAACTGGATTCAGCAGAAGCAACAGTTCCCTCCCCAGTCATCTCAGTTGGACCAAAGTGGAACTGTTGGGAACAACTTTCTTTTCTGCTGGACTTTTAGAGGAGGCCTCAGATCACATCTAGGTCTTGTACTTGTGTTTATTGGTCAGAAAGCCCTTTATCATCAAATTCTTTCTTCTTCAATGAGCACAACTTGCAGACTCTCTCCTAACTTTGTTACATACCTAATGCATAGGTTGAGCTCCTTTGAGTCTTTGTATATCCTCCAGGTCTTCAACCATTGCTTTGGATCCTCCTTAAGTTCCCTCCAATATTTTTGAGATCAGTCTTGAAAGGTAAAAACAAGAACTGCCCTGTTGTAGAAGCTGTTGAAGCAATGCCAGCTACAGAAGCTCCCAGCCAACTCAATTGCTTGTCTTCTCAAGTTGGTGTTTTACGTACTGAATTCCACCGCTTAGCTCCATCCTCCTGCTAAAAGGCCAAAGTAGTCAATGAGATTATCATTCATCCTTAAGATCTTCATCAAAGGCCCACAAATATGAGTCATTGTTTCCCCAGCCATGCTAAAGACAGGTTGACCAGCACACACACGTGCCAGGTCACACTTCAGAGAGATTCAGATGCTCACTGTCTCTCCACCCAGCTCCTTGGAGAGACTCGTGGGCAGGTGGGAGCCAACATGCACTTCAGCCACATGCTTGAAGTGAAGAACTAGAAAACAGCCACCTTGAGGTGCTTCACAGCATGTACCTCCTGTACACTGTAAATATATCCACAGAGACATTCAGACTCTCTTTAGAAGCTCAAAACTGCAGCTGTGTCTCACAGAGCAAAAAAAGCCAGAAATAGAGAGTAAATACATAGTCTTTTTGCCTTCTGATACGAGATTTCTCAAAACTAGGCATGAAGGGCAGGGAAAAAGTAAAATGACATAGTTTTGCTTTTTTATAGCACCAGGCAGGGGTTGTTAAATTAACAATTCTTATATAAAGGCCTCTTCTCTAGAAAATGTATTGCTAAAAGAGCTATTACAAAGTGGGTCAGAAGCAGAGTAAGTGCAAAAATGTTTCAGAGTATGTTTAAATAGAATGATAAGCACTTGCAAGACTTTTGTTGGATCTGGTTTAGAGTATCAGCTTGCGATGATCTTGCAGTGCTTTGACCTTCTGGGCCACAGAACTGACACTCTCCTACTTTATCCCCATTCTGTACCCCTCTGGCTTTTGGGCTGAACTTTGGTTTTTTAGCTTGAAGTGGAAAAAGGAACATATTCAGCTCTTTCATCTGAAATTCACCAGCTACCTAAAGAGCAGACTTCCTGGTTCATGTATGGAGCAGGTCATATTCCTCTTTCGCTATGACTGTCAGGTCTGTCATATAACCTCCACAAACCCACTGCAGAGAAATTCAGACATATTTTAGAGAAGTAGTTTACTTTTGCTAAATATAAAAGGGCAGGGACTTGCTTTCAAAGACTGAAATTTTGCTTTAAAAGTGATCTTATTAAGAGAAGGAAAATGAGTCAGTAGCATGTGGAACATATATTATGTGTGAGACATCTTACCCATGCAAGGGGAGAGGGGATACAGAAAAGAGTTTTGCCTGCACTTGCAACAATCTTCAAAAGCTTTTTTTCCCTTGCTTTGCAGGACTGCATATTTCTTTGTTCATATACAGAACCAGTCATTATGTGTATGTGTTTTGGTTTGAGACCTCCTAACTTAGCAAGCAACTCAATGACATCCTCCTGTGTAGTGTCACTACTTTGAGTGTCGCTGCCAGTACAATCTAGCAGTAGAAACATATGAAATGGTCAAGTTCATCTGAGTTTCAGGATAGGTCTTAACATATCCCACCTCACTCCCTGCTGTGGGAACAACAGAAAAAGGAAGTGGCTGGAAAGCTTCTGACCCAGTCAGCTTTCCACTGCATTTGAGGCATTCTGTAACTCACAGAGCCTCAGCACCAGCTCTGTGATAACCTGTCTCTCCCATTTCTCATATTCCCTCTGGACTGTTGTGCTTTCCAAGCAAGGATGTGACGAATACAAGGGAAACAAGATAAAAGCAGGACTGGGGATAAAATTATGAAATCACATGACCATTTGGCACTGATCAGGTTCAAAAATCACAAAGTTGTCAGAAAGAGAGATCTAAGATACTAGACAGGTCTAGTAACCTTTACAAGAAACACCCACATGCTCTTCCAACATTTTCTCCTTTACGTGTGTGCATGGCAGGAGGAAGCTATTACTGCTTTCGTTTTACGCATGAAGAACTGAGACTCAGTGCTTATAACTAAGCAGCCCAGTGCAGGGACACCCAAATCAACCCAGTTCAGTCATGTAGCAGCAAAACAGGCACTGGGAAAAGAACAGCCATGCTTCCTTAGCTAGTCAGCCCTGCTGGAAAGCAACCTATGCCTTGCTAATAAGATTATCCTGCTTCCAGAAACTGGGATTTCTCATTTAGGGACTCTCTTTTAGTATCTGAAATTTGGCTTTAGAAATTGTCTTGGTACGAAAAAGTTTAGAGCTGGCTTGGTCATTGCTGCATGGAAAGGTACCCAAAGGAACTGAAAGGATTATCCAAAAAAGTAGTGAAGACTTTCAGAGGAAGCTGGGGCAGAGAAAGCAACTGTAGCCACATGTGTTTGCCAAACTAACCCCCAAACCCATGAAATGTCTGCTGTTCTGCCAGTGGCTATGGAGACTCTCACTCACATGAAAAAGCTTTGACTTGAGCTCCTGGGTATGTCAATGGCTCCACTGAAATTATACTACTGTTTTCATAAGCTATTTATTTCCTGTTAATACCTTGGAAAAATTCTTAGAAGAGACTTAAATGAAGACAGTATTGCAACTTGGCAAGTTCATTTCAAAATTCATTAGTGCTCTTTTTCTATTTTCCTTTGCAGAGCTCCGGTGCCTGTCATCAATAGTCAAGGGGAGAATTGGGGACGGTTTTGTTTGATTCTGATTCTAAAGAGAAAAATCCTATTGGCTTCAGTGTTTTGGCCCTAAAAAATTATTGAATTTCCCCTAGGAAGCTTCAACTTTAAAATATTCTGTACTGATACATTTTTAAGTCTGCCCAGATGTAAAATGTTTACATGAATTAACTTCACTTTTTGAATACCTGAGACAGAAAGATTTCCTAATTAAAGAAGATGTATTCTGTATTAGTCTTTCCTATCTATTGTGATTCAATCCATATGATCAATCTATTTTCCTTCTGTCATGGATTGCAGAGATCATTCAGCCATGGTGGTTTAACATAATGCTGTGCTGTGTTTGTACAGAAACACTGCACAAGGGAGATTCCAAAGGGATTTTAGCAACCCTCATCTAACACAGGATTTTTGAATAACATTACTTGGCCATAGGGAAAAGTATTTCCTTTTGAGATTTTTTTTTTCTCCAATGAAAATACAAAAAGTGGAAGTTAGATAGTACTGTTATTAGAGCTTTGTTGCAATGAGAGAAAAAGTGGTGTTCACAACAGCATGGATACAGCAGCTGAGAGACAGCTTCTCTGCTAGACCTTCATTTGATCAGCCTCTCTCCTAGATTTAGGTCTTCATGGAGCTGATTCCTCTCTTGGACCATGCCTAGCACATCCCACTTCCTTAGAATCCTCTGTATCATTGGGAGTTTGGGAGAGCAGAGAGGAAATAATGAGTTCAGTGTTGAGATTTTTGTGGTTTAAGTGTCAGTTACTAAGGAGATGCTTGGAAAATTGCTCTGTGTGGATTTCTAATAGAAATAAAAAGATGAAGATGGAACCTGTCAAAAAATCCATAAGCAGAAAAAGCCACCTATACTTGTCCTTGGCTGCAACCTGAATGGAGTAGGAAGCACCAGAACACAGCAGTTCTGTTTCGTGCACTCACTAAAGCCAGGGAAAAGTGTTAATATTTTCATAGAAAACATTTCAAAAAAATCTCCCTTCTGCAACAGCTTTTGGATTCTCAGGGTTTTTCCTGGTTTGTGTTTTTTTCCCTTGCTCTCCTTCCATTTCACCTTTACTGGTGCAAGAGAAGAGAGTAGAAAGGTGGCAAGTGATCTAGCTAGCGAGCTACATAGGTAGGTATCTTGCAGTGACAGGGTAGTAAATATGACTTAAGTTAATCAGGCCTGTTGAACTGAAATTTAGTTTTCAGATTTCCTCCCAAAACCTCAGCACACACCAGACTCATGCTTCAGTCCCTGTGACTGACATGCCACGCTGAAGGATGTCACACATATGTGCACAGGCAGCCAGTGGTACAGTGGGACACTATTTGCTGCCCAGCCAAAAGAATGTGTTCCTGCTCCATTGCAAACACAGAACAGACTCGCTTCTAAACAGTCTGTTTATTCTTTTGAGTTGCATTTGTCACCTGTATATGCTGAAATGTAACTGAGTCTTATTTCCATTTACTTCTCCTTTATGCTGAGCATAGACAAAGCAGCAGTAGGTCCTTGAACAGTTCCTGATTTTCATTAACAGTTCTCAAATTTCTGTTCCTAAGTAACTATGTCTAGTTACTTAGGGTTTAGAGAACTGGCTCACTCTTTTCCTTTAATCGTTTAATGCAGTATTCTGATTGCATAAGGCAAGAAAGTAATAGAGCAGTTCTCTTCCTCTGTAAGACCTAAAATAGAACTACTATTTTAAGTCACCCCTCCTGGGTGCAAGGCTTTCTGTTTTTAAAAGCTGGTTCTTACTTTTAGATTCTCTTTAGAGTTCAGCATTAGATACCTTGCAAATCAAAATTGAAGTCACACAAGATTTTTTTTTCTTCTTCTTCTTCTTAATACTACAAATAGATGTTTTCTTGCATCAGCATTATCCTTTGCACTGTGAAGGGGCAATATGCACTAGAGGATGGCTATTTTAATTTCAGAATTTTGTTACTGAGGCAAATAGTGTAATAAAACCAACATTAAACTTTGATAAACTTGAGACAACTTTGAAGAACATTTCTTAACAGAAGACTTCCTAGTATATGTTTGGACTACCAATAAAATTTTGGCCATAAGCCTGCTTCCCTCCTTCTGCTCCCCTTCTTCCCCCCCCACTTTCTCCTAGTGCTGCAATATACAGAAGCAAAAAGAGGAAATCAGCTGATGACATTTTTTCAACTGAAGAACAATTTTTGCTTAGTATTCCCTGTAGTGTTCTTTGCGTAACATTCTCATTTCTTACTCCGTTTTTACGTGGTGGCAGAAAGAACTGGTTGCTGCAAGCCTTGGTGTGCCCACTCTTGCTTTCCTACAGAAAGTAAGAGCAACGTGGAGTCTGAGGACCCAATTGCACAGTTTTTTGCCAGGGCTCCAGGTAGTTCCCAGTGCCCAGGCTGAACCCTGTTGTACCCCACATTCACTTTTGTGACTACTGGATACACTGCCAAGGGCATAGGTAATGTCTTAAAACTGATTCTGTTGAGACTACTGTCTGAATATATCCTTAAGTTTTTTCTGCTTAACACAAATCTTTAAGAAGACAGGCACATAGCACAGTGACACTTCCACAGTGGCACCACTTCCATCAGCTTGTCTTAAGATATTTTGCAAGGCATATTTGAAAGAGGAATAGGCCTTTAAAAACTGCCAGACCACTATCCCAGAAGCTGTAGGGCTGCTGGCATATCAGCATTCAGTGGCCCTTCCTGATAGCTGACAATATTAGATGTTTTAGAAGACAATGAAAATCTCTTTGAAAAAAAATAGTTTATTTATTTTTCAGGGAAACTAATGGTGACTAAATCATTGGACCAAAACCACTAATCCAAAACTGACAAGTTATATTGCATGGACATATCAATGTCCAAATAATAAAAGTCTCCCTCTGCCTGTTATATAAAAAGACTTTATAAAGTCAGGAAACATTATAGACAAAAGGACTTTAAAAGTTCAGAGAAAAATCCTTGCTGAGCGAAATGCTGGTGAGATTACATTTTAAAAAATGGAGAAATATTCCAAAACTGATGAGCAGGAAATTTGGCTTATTTGGCAAACAACAAAAGAAAAATCCTATTTTGCTTATTGCACTTTTGTGTCCATAGTTTGATTCCAAGAAGGCTGAAAGTAGTTAAATTTACCTTTGTAGCAAAAAATGCCTACCATATTCAGGGACTTGAGGGTTCTTTATGGCATTATTGAACCTTAATTCTCTTCATGCTAAAAGATGCTATGGGCAGACAGAGTTGATGGGAAGGATCCAAAAGATAACCCCATTTCTACTAGTTTCTGTTCACTTGTGAATGATATCCAGCATGTCAGGCTCAGGTTACTGTTCCCAGCCTCTCTCTGCTATCTCCTTTTCCTTCTTTAATTCAGTTAATCTTTCTCTGTTCTTGCCATCTGTTTAGTTAGTCTGTCCTAAACTGTTTCTTTTGCAGCACTGCTGCAATCCTGCAACCAGCAAGATAACCAAGAGCACTGCCTTTGGCAGCTCAACACTAGTGTAAATTTGCCAGGTCTCAGAGTGGCTGATAAGGATTTTTGCTACATTTTTTCTTCGTCTAGCAGCAAGCTTGGAGGAAGCAGAATAAGAAAAGCACTCTGTTGCTATTTTGCTGTCCTACTCTCCCTCTCTTAGTAGAATTTTTTTGTTTTGTTCTGTCCTTAAGAAACTCGGAGTCAGTTTTAAGTAAGAGTAAAAAAATTATCTCTTTTCTGTTCTACCAAAGGGACAGTTAACACCATAAAAATTCAGGACAAGGGAGTAAAGGAATGTTCACAAGAACTTGCTGCAGATAAATGGCAAGGAAAAAAAGAAGGAGGGTTAACTCAATTTCCTTCTTTGCCCAGGTCTCCAAAAGTGTCTGAGTGATTATTAGTGGTACTGTTTGTTATCATGTCATAAAAGAGAAGATCAGGTTAACACCTGTGAATTGCTATGCCCAAGTGCTTCATTGAAAAGAACTCAGAGCAAATGTCCCTCCTCTGCTTCTGCCTTCTTAATTGACTGCCTGTTATTGCTGCAACCAGTGCACATGGCAGAATGCATGCTTCTGCCTCAATATTTAACTGATATTTGAAAAGGCAGTTAAATGCTCTGGCATCTTCATAAGAAAATTTCCCACCCTCAGATTGTCCATGATGAAGGGGACAGAAATTCTCAGCCACTAAATGGCATTTTATGGCAATGGAAAGTTGGCATTTATACCTGTTTCAAATATGTTCCCTTGAGTCTGTTTCCTTTTAGCGAACACTTCATTTTACTTACTTTTTCACTGAGTTCTGCTGATGACAAAACGAAGCAAGGAAGACTGACTGGAAAATTGGAATTCCTTTTCATTAAACTGCTTCTAGTTTCATAATTTGTTTCTGTATTCATGCGAATGCAATCCACGACCTTTCCACTGAAAACAAAGCACAAGTCTGTGACAAAGCCCCCAGAGAAGGCTCACAGTGGCTGCACTCCCCAGGAAAGGACGAGACTCCTCTGGAGAGCTTTCACTAACCAGACTGGGGTTGGAAACTTGGTTTTCCATGGCTGGGAGAAAGCCAAGGCCTTTCTCTTAGCTTGTCTTTCCTTCCTTCCATATATCATCTGGAGAAGATATTTTGCCAAATTTTGGTGAGCTGACATTTCAATGTTTGACTGCTGCAACAAAATGACATTTTCGGACAAAAAAAGAACTGTCAAAAGACTCTTAATGTTTTATAGTTGAGCGCCCAAAAAACGTTCTCTCTACAATTCGTTACTGTATCATCTTTTGAGAAAAGAGGCGGCCCTCTAAACTTTTCTCTCATCAGTTGCACTGAAAACAGCACTCCAGTCTTGATGCTTAAGAATCTTTTATGCCACAACTTTGATGACAACACAAATGTAGGAAAATAAATTGTCAGCACAACCTTTAAGAAAACTGAACTCTACAACAAGCCCAACTCATAAACAAAAATTAGACTCACTTTTTTCTGAATCCTTTTTTATTTATTTTTCTGCAGTAATACTTGCAGAATACTGGGGTTTCATATGCATAATTTAGCATGGAAAAAAATGCGAACAACTGAGCTGTAGGTGACATTGGGGCAGAGACAGTAAAATGAAATCTTATTGTAGTTGAACTGGCAATATGGCCTGTCCATCTCTGAGAGCAGAAAGTGTACCCTCCAGTGTACCGTGACATGCTTTAATCAGCATAAAATGGAACTGCCACTGAAAACATGGACCTCACCCTTGATGCAGTTTATCCTTCTCTTTTCCCACCTTCTCTTTTCTCTATGACCCCTTCCCACACAAAGAACAGGACAGCTTTAGCTGTTCTTCTCCCTTGATCTTCTTCATCACATGTGACAGGAAAAATGGATGGATCAGAACTGGCAATGAGTAAGTAGCTGGAGAGGGACAGAACAATATTTTTTATTGCAATGGTGATGTCAGTTTAAGCAGATTACAGCATTTGCTGCTACCTGGTAGTTTCTCCAGATAAGGTCACCAGGAGCCATGAATTTCCCTATAAAAGTTGGTTTGTGGGAAGATCTGTTTTTTATGCCAATTGCCCCTCTGTGTTTTCAGTACAACAGAAAGGAAGCATATTTGGACCATCCTGAGAACACCCATCTTTCTGAAACAGAGCAGATGGCCCTGAACTCTTTAATAGGTGCTTGGCACCCCCCAGGCTGGGCTGTATTATACCAAAGGTAACCTGTCTGGCACGTGCACCACAGAATGGGATGTGCAGCACAACACTGGATTTCACTCTCCCATCAGAATTCAGACAATCCACATACCTATTATTTCTTCAGCTATTGGGAGTGGGATTTACATGCTTAAATTCCTCATATTAAAAAACCAGACTGTTTTATTGACTAAACGGTATCGTTCCTCTAAAAAAACACACACAAGACATAAATAAATAGACATAAATAGACATAAATGCAGATCAACTGTTAAGTAATTTGCAGGAGTTTGAAATACTTATATTCATACCATGCTTGTAGACTTTTTTTCACTGGAATACATTTTGCACTCGTTAACAAAGATGCTATTCCATTTAAGTCAATTGGGGCTTCTCTGGTGTATCCTAGAACAGACCTGGAGCCAAGATGTGTATCTTACTCAGTTCATTAGACTCTCCAAAGCCGTAGATTAAATAAGCAAGTATGTCACTAAATCTGTTCAGCATTAAAATGATACAAAATGTATTTTTCCTCTTCCAACTAAATAGTTTTCTTCAAATTTGAACCAGATGGAAACACAGTGAGTTATCTGAGATGAGCTCATCTGGACTTCTGAGTGGAATGTCCGACATTTGGTCACACATCTTGAGATGTGAGTTAGGGTCTGAATGGGGAAATTTTTATCATCTTATGTTTACTCTTGTGGATAGGCTCATTAGGTTCAATGGGTAACAAGAAAAACACATGACACATGCACAGACGGAGTAAGACCATGCAGGACATGGTTCTGTATAAAATCTCTGAAATGTAGTTAGCATTCCAAAGAAAATTGTCCCTCAAAACTCCAGCAAACACAATAAATGAAAGCTCAGCATCAAAATCTGTTAAAAAATGTGGAGCAGTTCTTCTTTTTCTATGTCTTCCATTAAACCTGCTTTTGCTGTTTGTCTGGAAGATTAATATTTCAGGGGACACACTGAATTGTAAGTCTTCTATGGAACCAGACATACTGTTGGGTTTGGACTAATTAAAAAAAGCAGGAATCTACATTATTTCTTTTAATAGTTTAAAAAAAAAACAACTGTGAGGGAGTATATAAATGTAAAGCAGCAGATATTAAATCCCTGTGCTTTCAGGCTTAAAACCAAACAGTTCCAATGAGAACTCGCTCCCACATGGCAAGGCTACCAGGAAACTCCATGCTTCAGCTGTAGAGTCACTTTCTGTTGTCAGGTACACCAAGTGCTGCAGTCAAACAGCTCATGTTGAAGAAGTACCTGTCTTCTATTAGCCCAATCAGGCTGATCTGCCTCACTGAACTCAGGGGAGCTCTGCTGTTGCCTTCACCGAGGCAGGAATTTTACCTTTAGTCAAGAGCCTGAATATTAAATGCGTTGAGCTCCCGCATCCTCAGCAAAGAAAATGATACCCAGAAGTACCTCCTCTATATTATTATGCACATTCAATTTTTAGACAGTGTGACGGCTGCTTCAGGCTAATTTACCAGGCTTCCTGGTAAGATGAATTAGCATAGGTGGAACTCCTCACCGTGAGAATTAAGCTGCTTCTAATATTTAGACTGAACAGGTTTGGTTTTTTACACTCCATTGAACTGGGGCCAGCACACTTTTAATGTTCAACTGTCCTGACTCCCATGAGCAAGTTGGAAGAGTCTGTTCTGTGGCAATGAAGAAAATCTGTATATCTGAGAGAGATTTAGCAGCCATCTGCCTGAAAGTTTTTCCAAACTCTACAATAGATTTTTGGGGTTGTTTTTTATTTTTTAAACACTTTGTATCATAGCCCTAATCAGAATGGCCTGAATTTATTCCTCCTATGACTCCACTGCAGTTCAATAATTATTTTGTATTTAATTTTTCCCTCTTTTGGAAGGAAGATAGTGAAAAAAAATCTGCATTTAAACAAACTTCAGGCTCATAAGACAGCTTTCTATCCTAAACAATTCAGAGTTTTTATGGTTTGGGGGTTTTTTAATCAATATCAGATACACAAAATCTGATTTGTATTGGCTAAATTCCAATTTGTTTCTCTTGCCTGATGTTTCCTTCTGGCTAGCCCTGCATCTTCAATTGTGTATAGCCAAGAGGAATCACCAGCCATGGGGACATTAGGTGAATTTAAACTGAATAAATCTGGGCCCTGGTGCCTTCATTTTGTGACTTTCTTTTTTGATATCCCCAAAATGTTTGACAGAGACTTAAAAGTTTGTGGGCCAAGATTTAGATTATTACTTGAACAGCAAAAGATAAAACAAACTATTCTGAAATATAAATGAATTTGCACATGAACTCAAAGCTGAATTTATCCAGCAGAAATGTCTCGGTAGGACTTTACGGACACCAGGAAGAATGAAAAATAGCAGGATTAAAAAAAAATAAAATCATACTTACTGGAGCTGTGGACATTCTCAGGATAATTAGTTACATATGTTTTGGTTGTGCCCTAGGGTAAAATAAGTTCTGGGATGAGGTAATAAATAAATTAAATGTGGTTTTGGAAATAGTTATTCCTCACTGCCCAAAATGTCCACTGCGAAAAGAATTTGGATGCAGCCAACTTTGGAAATCTGAAAGGACCACAGACACAATTTTTATAAGGGCAACAGTACTGCAAAGAAGACACCACAAAAACTGAAGTCAGCACAATTTTGAATGCTGCTGATCGATGCACTGAGCTAATCCAATTGATACATTTTGGAAAGATTTGTTTGAATAAGATAGGTAATTTAAAAATTAGATTTATAATAATCTAGCCCCACTTAAAGTCATCAATTATTATAGCAGCAGCTGAAATACTAGCTACATATTTTGATCACATGTATGAATTTTATAAACACTGAATTGCTTTCCCCTGCCTCTACCCTTCTCTTCTTTTCTCCATTTTTGAGAGTGGAAAATGTAAATACAGCTTAGTATCCGTTTCATGTTGTATGTTAATTTACTACTGTTATTCAGTCTTGTTTGCAGTACTTCAAGAGCAAGCTTTTTTTAATTGTGTCCTGCCCGAGAACCTGCTTGACACAGCCAATCTGAGAAGACATATTTTAAGTCCTTGACTAATCACTAGGCTTGTACTTAGGGGTAGTTTCCATTTTCAGTGGAAAAGACAGATTTCAAGGTCTTGACAACATGTTATTGTTTTATTTGGTCTTGTAGAAGCAAGGAAAAAGTAAATTTGCCAGAGTCTCCCGAGGTTTTGGTAAATTGCAGAATTTCCTTCTCACAACATGTCTGATTAGCCTCACAACTTTTTCATCAACTTTCCAAAGGACTTCATAGAATTCTCACCATTTAAAATGTATTCTTGTGTTGGACAAAGAATATTAATACTTAGTCTACAGGATCAAACTCATTTCTACATGTCTTTGCTTCAGCTATCCGTTTTAGCTCTTCTCATTCCTCCTCCATTAGATACAGGATGATTCTGGCCTGGCAGGTCCATAAGAATAGCCTCCAAAGTAAGGACTCTCCCAGTGAGAAATAAGAATCAGCAAGTCCTGGATCTGGTGTATGTTTGCAGTGCCTATTTAGCATTTTATTAAATAAATGGACAAATCAAGGCCATCATCTTACCACTCCTGCCCTTTTGTGCCAGATTAAGCCTGAACCAGTTTACCTCAGCCCAGTCACAAGTAATGAAAAATGCTAGTTACTCCAACATCCAAAGGATTTTAGTCAGGGACTAGATTTTGGTATCTCTTTTAGTCAAGAGGTCCCCAGTCTTTGGATTCTTCCATCAGTAAATTTTAAGAACTTAGCAAAAAGATAAAAAGAAAAATTAATTTCCAATTCTGTCTTTGCTGTTCTCCTGCCTTTTCCATTTTGAATACAGGTGTAGGTTTTCTCAGGTGAGCAGTATCCCCATCAGGCATCCCCTCCTGAGGCAGTGACAGAGCAACTGAAACATAGCAGAGGAAACTGATAGCAAGGTATCCTAAAACTTAATTGATCTTGGGTTGAGGCATGTAAATAAAAAGACAAGGAGAAAACTGAACCCAGAACATGATTAAGATGTTTTGAAGGAGCTTTAGGGACTACCACCTGGAGAACTCAATATGCTTGAACATTGTGGTCTTCCAGCTGCCACAGAAAGGACATTTCAGGGGACCCACACAAATTCCAAAGTAGCCTGTGTCCTTACTATAGAAGCACTTTCACATCATATCAAAGATACATGCTAAATCTAAAAAAGCTGTATGAGCAACTGTATTTTCTCAACTGAATTTAGCAACACAATCTGTCTAAAGCCATTGAAAATTATCTTTTAATAGCAATCATTTTCTATGTTCTATCAGCATATTTCTGAAACACGTTCAAGGATGTCAGAGAAATATGAGGTATTGTGGGTAGAGGTAATCTGGACTCTGTGCACCAGTGGGTGTTCACAAACACACATTAACAACAACTGGGGAACAGAGTTAAGTGAGAGTTAAGCAATTTTCTACAGGATTGCATTTTACAATGGTAGGAGGGAAATAATTTTAATCACATAAGTAGAACAAGTATCATTCATTCACTTCTTTCCATAATGATGTGTCAATGTTCGTAGACCTTGTTCTAAAATCCTGTGTTCTGAGCAGCAGTAGTTTTTGTAACACAGCTGGTAGAACTTAAGGATCAGGATTCATAGATACTAGATAAAGGGCTATGCATTGTATCATAATATATTGAAAGTTAATAATCATCTTGATCTTATACAATAGCAAATGTAGGGCTGTAGCACAACTCATACTGATTTTTTTTTTTTTTGCAAGCTGAGAGCTGCTGCTGTAGTTGCACCACCAGACTGGCATTCGAGAGATGTAGGGATAGCCACATGCTTCCTGTGTGACTTCTTATAAATTGCTTAATCTCTGTTTCTTAACTCCTCATCCATGAAACAGAATTATTTCCTTGAACCACAGGAATGCTTATTAAAACACATGTATTAATGAGCAGGTACAGTGGCAATAAAAACTGTAAAATGGCAATTAGGAAAATGTCAGAGTGAAAGCTCTGTGTATGCATACTTGTAATTTATTCCTAACTTCAGCCCCCTCCACATTTTCTACAGATCTATGCTAATACGCCACTGGTAAACTTTTATTTTCTGTTTAATTCCCAAGAGAACATTGCAAAAATACCGTGTTTGTTTAGATAGTCTTTTATCAGAATAATGTTTTTACTATTTCTTTCAATGTGTTGTGGATACAAATACATGAAAAAATATATCAAAGTACAGGATCATCAAAGACTATTTACATAAGAAATGAAGTATCATATAAGGAAATAATCCCACAAAACTTTGTATCCTTCAACAATCTTTGCCAGTGATAAATGTATTGCTGAAAATATGATTTGTCCAATGTAAAATTCAGATATGTTAGAGATGAAACTGTCAGTCATTTAATAGGTAGGAAACATGTAAATAGATTATAGCAATGCCTACTTTAGGACCTTTCATTAAAAATGCACTGATTAAGTCTTGAGTATATTGGAACAACAGTTTTCATGACAGATAAGGAAAATAGAGAGGCGAAGAATGAGGAATGATGTAAGATTGCACAATTGCTCCACGTGGAGTGAATCTGCCCTAGCACTGAGGAACTGTTTGAGGAAGCTGGGAAATGGAGAAGGGTGTGGCTGGTGAAACCCTGTCTCTCAGAGCCATAACCACATGTTTAAAATAGCATTGGAAAAATACACTCTGGCCCATCTTTATTGTTTTTGAGTGCAGTAAACTTTCTACATGAGTCCTTTAAAACAAGCATGCACACACAAGGAAGAATAGGAGCCATCAATAGCATAAAGCCTGCCCTTAATTTCCACACTCCTCTCAGTTCTAGGTAAGAAGGAGCTCCCAAAGGCAAGACTCCATGTAGTTATTGTCTAACTGAAGTGTCCTCTGTAGTGATGCACAGTGACAGAAAATATTTATTATTGATTCCATAGAAAATGAAAGAACAGAGAACAGAGAAAAACATTATTTATAATAAAAAGATATGTGTGGGCTTACGCATCATGAGTATAACTAGGTCGCAGTCAGGAATAATATAGTATTCTGGCAAAATAAGTTTTCCACTTAAGATGATATTTCATTTAGGCAGGGCAAAAGATTTTTCAATCATAAATAACACAGAAAGCCATGCAACTAAAAGCAGCAACTTTACTAAAGATCTCTTTCTAACCAGTTACTTAAAGAGAGAGGAAGTAGATACGGAACTATTCCTAATCACAGCTACCATTTGATTTTGATAAAATGCTTCAGGAGACAGTAAAATGACAGAATGAAAACAAAAGAGATCATCAGGGTGATATATCTCAAATTAAGTCTAAAGGCCTTTATGTCACTTCATGTCAGCTCCTATTTCAAAATGGTTCAGAAGGCCCTTTTCAGAGGGCAGCAGTCCCACATGTAGGAGGCTGAGTAAGTTCTGAGTAGCCATGCAAGAAACTTCTTTTCTACTTACATAGCAGCTTTTTTTTAAAAAAAAAAAAAATTTGATTTAAACTGAGATGGAATACCAAGGCTTATACCCTGGCATGACACTGGGAGGTTTTCATTGTAAGGAGTCAGTGCAATTGTTTGGTCAGTTAGTAAGGCTAATGGAGTCCCAAATAAACAGGTACAAGACAGCATGTCAAACAACAAAAAATATTGTCATGCTTCATCTCAGTGTTGTAGATCTTCCTGTATTGAATACAGACTTTATGTATTTGTCAAGGTCACAGGATCACAGAATGGTCGAGGTTGGAAGGAATCTCCAGAGGTCATCTAGCCCAGCTCCTGTCCAGCACCATGTCCAGATGGCATTTGAGTATCTCCAAGGATCTAGACTCCACAACCTCAGGGCAAACTATGCCAGTGAAACAGTATTTCCGGACATTCAGAGGGTTTTATTCAGCTGTCTCTAGTCCTGTCAGTGGGCAGCACTGAGAAGAGCCTGGCATCATACTCTTTGCACCCTCCCGTCATATATTTATATACGCTGATAAGAACCCCATGTGCCTTGTCTTCAGGCTGAACAGTCCCAGCTCTCTCAGCCTTTCCTCATAGGATACATGCTCCAGTCCCTACAACAAATCCATAGTCTTTCAGTGGACTCTCTCCAGTAGCAGTTTCACAATAAACCTTCTCCTAATTGGTCAAGCTGAGAAAGAACTGTATATATTTCTTTCTTCCTGAGAAAGATGCATTGGCCAACATCAACCTTGTCTAAGAAAGAGTCACAATTTTGTTCACATAACATATCGACCTCTCTCAGTCTCCTGCCTTCCAGATTCATGCATTGTGGGATCATTTGCAGAGGAAAACTGAGTGTCCTGGGTACAGAGGAAAAAGAGGGGTGGGAGTTTTCTAGCACTGTTAAATTCCACACCACCCACGTCATGGCGGGGGAGCGTGGTTTCAGCAGAAAATGCCGAACCGCTGGAAGCTGGAAGTGGAGTCAGTCTTACCTCGGTGGTGGGGAAAGACAGACTGGTCCCTTGAACACACACAAGCAGTAACTGCTGCTGAAGCCATGGAAAGATGTGAGTGCTGCTGCTGCTGCTGCTGCTGCTGCCCCGGGGAAGGGAACCCCCTGCATTTGCCGCAGCCGGCAAAGGCACTGTTTCCTGGCAGCACGACTCCTGTCCAGACTAAGCAGCTTCCCAAGTACTGCAGGGCTCAGTTTTTTCAAGTAAATGGTTCTTATCTCAACTCAGAATCTCTGCTTTTAGAGTCCCCTCTCACCAGGAGAGGGTGGGGAGAAGAGAGTATCTTAAGTGGGGTGTAATTTTCCACTGGGTTTTTTAAACTAGCACACTGACATAATTTCAGAGCTGAATGGACTTCACTGTAATCAAATAAGCCTTTTTAAACTTTTAAATATTTTGGGAAACTTAGTTTGGCCGATTGACTTGCTTTCACCTGAGGCACTGGTATCCTGTGCAGTAGCGGGGTAGGTCCCAGTTTTGCTCTCCTGTGCAGGTTTGTGATGTGTGCCTACTGCAGCACGCCAGGCACATGCAGACAGGCACCTTCCCACCCTGCCCTTCCCACCGGCAGCATAAACCCCTGCAGTTCTGCGACTCACCGCTCAGGCTTCACAGGCACCGTAAGTGTGCAGATGTTTGAGATCTGCTCTGTTGTCAGATACCGCTGCCTTTGGCCTCTGGGGAAAGGGTAGCAGGTCAGATCCAGCCTCTTCCGCTGCCTGTCCTAGGCCATATGTCTACAATACCGGGAACAGTGCAGCATGGTCGAGGGGAGAGTTGAGCTAGTGGGGCCAGGTCTGGGCAGTTACTGCTTTGGATCCCCAAAGCAGTTCTGCATTTGCACGCTGTTGGGTTGAAGGTGTTAACACAGGTTTCAGTTGAAGATGTGAAAGACTGCAGTAAGATCCCTGGAAAAAAAATGTAAAATCTCCTTCACATGGGGTTTATGATGAAAAGTTAAAAATTACCTGTCAGGAATGTGCATGGATACCTGATCCTGCATCAGTGCTGGGCAGTTTGAGGTCCAAGTCTTTTCCACCCTGCCGTTTCTACAATGCCTAGCTAAGAGCTTCCTTTCTCCACTGGAAATCAATTCTTAGCCTGAAATACTCCAGACACACCTTCTTTATTGCAAGCCATACATAGGCCAGTTGAACCTGAATGAAACCACTTCCAGCACTATTGCTTCTAATTACTTCTGACTTCCCAGTGAGTAGCATCATGTCCCCAGGCTCATGGAATCCCAGCCCACTAACCCCACCTCGCTGATGTTGCATGAGCCTACCTACACTTTCCTTCTTATACAGAGAATCACCGTAAAGAGACCATTTCACCCCCATTGCACCTCTTTCACATTTGCCTTGATTTATTGATTACATACCAAAATTCAGGAAGGAAATACTTCATACCACTTTTCAATCTTCTCATCTCATCTTGTGAGTTTCTATGCATACTGATCTGTCATTACAGAAAACACAGTCTGTGTTGGGGAGCTCACAACTAATTCTAGCCTTGTAATCAGATATGAATATTGCAGAAGGGAGAGTCTACCAGATGCTTCGAAGACTGATTGCAAACAATTTTTTTGTTTAGAATGATCTGACTTTAGATTACTTAGAATTGTTGTTGATAAACAGTGAATGACTTTATGCTGCCAGTTACTTATTTAACTCTGTTCACAGTGAGATTTTTTAAAAAAGATCTAATGGGAATCATTACATTCTCTCACTGTAAAAGGATTTCTTCTTGTTCTTCTTGTTAGGTACTCTTACTGCCAGTTCAGGCATTCAGCTTTGAAAACCTTTTTGGTCTGATACTGCCAATTCTCAACCACTGTCACCCAAACTGTGTGGCAAAAAAGGCTGCCATTCACATCTTTAGAATGCTGCCTTTTTTATTAATTGACTGTAATATAACAGTTACTACTACAGTACTATTGCAGTAGTCCCAGTATGTATTATGATACTAACATTTCTTATATGCAAATACAAATAAATTAATATCACAGTCTAAAGGGGTTACAGCATCTCCCAATGATCCTCTGGTTAGGACCCAAATCCTGTGGCAATTACATCAGCATTCTCACACTCATTCCTGCTCTGCTGTCTTGGACCAGTCTTCAAACATCTGCATCCTTCAGTTTCATCATTTGTGAAATGACACCTTCGTAGACCTTTATATTGTTTGGGAAAAGCTTTGAAATACTGGGTGTAGAAGACTAGCAAACTCCAAAGTAAAGATCTTCATTTGTTTGACTGTGTCTTACCTAGGATCTATGTGAGCAGCTGGTCCAACTTTAAGGGGTCTGGTGACAGGGGAAGAAAAAATCCAGACTGTAGGCATGATAAAAGATTAGGAAAAAAAGATATCTACAACAGGCTTGACACCTGGTATTCACTGGGCTTCTGTTTAGCTGTCCCTGAGATCTGATAGACTCGTGCCCAGGGTAGCTGAACTCAGGGAGACCTGAGCCCATCCTGCTCATATTCCAACCTGGCCAGGTGTGGGCCAGCTGTGGTCTGCAAGCCAGGCAACCATGTCCAAGCTGAGATACCCTGTGTTAGCATGGGCTGGGGCTTTCAGGTAGGAGCCTGGCCATTTCAGTTAGATCAAAGGACTCTTGGGCTATCTACAGCAGCACAAATAAACCTAGAAATATTCATAGAATCATAGGATCATGGAATATTCTGAGTTGGAAGGGACCCACAAGGATCAATGAGTCCAGCTCTTAGCCCTGCACAGGACAGCCCCAAGAGTCACACCATGTGCCTGAGAGCACTGTCCAAATGCTTCTTGGAGTCTGTCAGGGTTGGTGCTGTGACCACTTCCCTGGGGAGCCTGTTCCAGTGCCCAACTACCCTCTGGGTGAAGAACCCTTTCCTGATATGTAACATAAGCCTCCCCTGACACAGTTTCAGCCCTTTCCCTTGGGTCCTGTCACTGGTCACCACAGAGAAGAGATCAGTGTCTGCTCCTACACTTCCCCTTGTGAGGAAGTTGTAACTGCAGTGAGGTCTCCCCTCAGTCTCCTCCAGGCTGAACAGACCAAGTGACCTCAGCCACTCCTCATATATTCAGGATATTCCCCATCTCCAGGCAGGTATGGTTATTGATAAAACAGTGTAATAAGTTTGCATCTCACAAATAGTAGGTCCCTATTTTTCTTTATTCACAAATTCCCTTCCCCACAGTCCTAGTTCTTTAGGAAAAGGAGCTGTAGGCTGCTGCATCAGAAGGGACTCATGGATTCTTAACAGAGAAGACAAAAATGCATTTTGCCTCCCTTTGGATGAGAGGTCAGACTCTTTGTTATTGGAGGGGAGGGCAAAAGGCAGACGTATGACAAAGACTGAGGGTAGAGCTCTCATTACTCATCCTGACATTGGAAGAGGCCCAAAGCTCAACAACTCTGCCTTCCTGCTCATCCCTGCCAAAGACCATGGTGACAAGCCAGGGAGCAAGACCTCCAACAGACTGAGGAAGCTGCAGAGCCTTTTTTGCTTGCCACCCTTGACAAGGCTCTGCTTTGCCTGTTCTGGCACCTGGCCCTGATTGAAGCCCTCTGCAAATAGTGCTGTCTCCAGTGCCCCCAGCTCTCACTGGAGTGTGGGCCCTGGAGTGCTGGCAGCCTTGGCTGTGGGAGTATAGGAGCTGCTGCTGTCCTTGTGGGCTAAACCTTTTGCTCTGACAGGACTTAAAGCCAGCTTGATCTGAGAAGGGCTTTAGAAAATCTGTGCAAGTAATTAGGGGATGAACTGCCTCCAAGGAAACTTTCTCCCTAACCCTTATTAGTAGTTAGAGGTTGGCCACAAAGCAAGTAGCTTTACATTCTCAGACTTACAGACACCATTATGATGGACGTCCCGACAGGAGCCAATTCAAAACAGATACACGGTGCTTTGTTTGGTAATGTGGGTGTGCTGGTTTGTGTGAGGTACCAGCACTGCAACTCTGTATGGGATTGACATGGCTTTGTCTTTTCTAAGCACTGGTCTTTAACAGATTAAAAAAGAATTTTTTTTTTAATCTGAAGCCAAAATTTTGACAAGACTTCAAAATGCCCTGAAACCAAATCCAGACAATCTACAAACATTTGAAAATTGAATCTGTTATGAAAAATAATTTATTTTTAGGGGATTTAAACGTATTGTTATTGACATTTCATGCAATAGTGTAGCAATTCTGTCTGAAAGGATGTGTAATGTACAATGCTGACAATGTTCTATGAGCTGATTCTCAGGTTTTATTTTATAAGTGGACAGCTGTGTCTAAGTCAAGGCAGAAACCCTTTACTTTCTGGATTGGGAGGTCTTCTGTTTGTACTGTGACATTTTTAACAGAATATTTCAGCAGAATTTCCATTCCACAGGAAGTTTCAAACTGTTTTTATTCTGAAGGAGAGAAATTTGAAAAGTGACAATATTTTCCATGACAGGGAAATCCCAGCTTTTAACTCAGTTCTGTCCCAAAGCAAGGAACTGTGTGGGTGACTCCTTCATCTCACTCCTAGCCCCAGTGCCACTTCCTGCATTACTTACTGTTGCTTTTCAGCACAGGATTTATGTCTCCAAAGTCAGCAGGTATGATTCTGAGTACAGGAATAGGAAGACTTCATAAAATGAGCACTCCATATTTTTGGAGGAGTCTCTCTTCAGATCAGAATCACACTCTAAAGCCAAAGTCACAGCCCCAGATTTTATATTGTGTGTGACCAAGCCCTGCATTTTCAAAGTCATAAGAGTTGGAAAACCTGGTCATAAAGGGAGTCAGGTCCTGAGCTGTGCAACTATTTCTCAGATCCTTTTATTTGCATGAACAGCTTCATCTGTAATCATACTTGCACCATATGCAAACTCTTGTTTGCAATTCACATAAATTATTAATTCACAGCTTAAGCTGCACATTTCCTCTATTAGTCACATTTCTTGGAGGCTTCTTATTACTACAGCATATGGAAGTCTTCTTTCCCTGTGGTGCTGTGCAGTGATTAATTGTGGGAATCAAAGGATATGTAAAAGATATCATTTAGGACCAAACAACACAAAAATTTCCCTAGCACAAACCTTGTCAAGAAAGCAGTAGAGTTACTGAAAGTTTACATTGCTGCAAGCTTTTTCAGTGTTTGAAGACAATGTATTTTCATCTTGTCCAATACCAAATGGACAACAGGAGTTTGAGAACTGTGTGTAGGGACTAATGACTAGCTGGGAGGAGCTGATGGCTCAAATGCAGTTGAGGGCCATTAATTGTGGGCAGTCATTAATTCTCAGACAACACCCAGTGTCAGAGTTGTTACTCTTATAAATAGTTGTTCAAAATCTTGTCTGTGAATGTTTCTAGGGTTAGGTAGTTATAGCCAGCACATCTGGGGCATTTCCAGAAAATTAACGCTTTGTATGTTGGGCAGATTGCTTATGTCAGCTCTCCCCATGGCTCTCATTTGCTAATATATTTTGAATGATGAATTGTGGTTTATGTTTTTATACACTCCCAGTATTTAAGTTACATCTATTGATTTTCAACAGCTTCCGTGTGTGTGTGTGTGTGTGTGTGCACATGTGCCTTTTAAGAGAGTGTATTTCAGAAGAGAAACTCCGTGTTGATACATCTGACATGACTTGTAACAACCAAAGGAAAGAATTTTAGGTGAATCACAACTGAAAGGGAAAACCTCCCAGGATGTTTCAGGTTATATGAATATACAAGAAAAGGACAAAGGAAGGTAGAGCAAGTTGCTGACAACAGCCATATCACCAAGGTATTTTAAAGTCAGTTGCAAACATGCAAACACATTCGTGCTGGACACACTGCAGACTGCTCCAAGATGGGTACAGGACTGGTAAAAAAAGTGTAAGTTCAAACAACTATGAGGAGCTCAGGAAAATGATGTTGGCCTCCAATTAAAACCTTGCCAATGATGACCTATATAATGTTTTTATGGGTTGTATGAAATGAAGATGTAGTTTCAGTTCCGTTCTCAGAAAATGCCTTTTTGCATCACGTAAGTCATCATCAGAGAAGACGTTTATGTAACTTCCTTGTTGGGGAAGCCAAGACCTAAGGGACTACGGAAAATGAAGCTTCCTTTTTCTATTAGAGTTGTTTGCTCCAGGTTGAGTTGGAAAGATATTGGTAGGGAAACACAAAAAATATTCCTGTCCTATGTACGTCTCCCAGGTATCTCAGCATGCTTGCTTAACAGCTTTTGTGACTGCAATATCCATTTTTAATGGGCATTTTAAGAAAAGAAAAAGCTATTGTTTTTTTGAATATGACTACTAAAGCCAGCAAGTGGACATATAATAAAGAGAGCACATGAACAGCTGCAGATGTAATCCAGGCAGCCAAAAGACTAGTGTGAGCTTATTTTTCTAGAACTCAAAGCTTGCCAGAGGACATCTTCTCCTTCTCCTTCTCCTTCTCCTTCTCCTTCTCCTTCTCCTTCTCCTTCTCCTTCTCCTTCTCCTCTCATCTTGCAGATCTGTTTATTTTCCCTACAATTCCATAGATTCTGGTTTTCCTCACATAAGAAAACAAAACCCAAGTTACTGGTAGGAAGACTTAAAAGTTTTACCGAGATCAAGTTACTGTAAGAACATACCAGCCTCCATTATGACCTTATTAGTAATTTTGCTTCATGTAGTGCTTTCTGTGAGGGCAGAACATTTTAGAAGCATTAGATTGTTCTAAAGGGGAACCTTTTATCTTCTGCACATGGAAAACAGGAGGGTCAAGGAAAGAGGTAAGGAAAGAGTTTAATTGTCATATAAAATTAGGTACTTAATTCACCCTTATAAAACATAGAGACAACCATGCAAATCTGAGAGTTGTGTATTTTCATGTCAGGGAAACTACCTCATCTGCAGATGCAGTCGTGTATTTTATGCACATCTATTTGACGGCACAACAGCTCAGATTCTTGATCTGATCACTGCAATGAACTTTTCACAAGCAGGTCCCTGTGCGTAGGTGCATTTTTTGAGAATATGGCCTCAAAGTCTTTCTTGAGAATAGTTTTACGGTTTCCATGAACTTTGCTCAAAAATGTGCCAAGACTTCCAAGTAACAAACATGCTTTTGCAATTTACTGAAACTTTCCCCTTGTGTTCCAGAGAAGCAACCTCCCCATTAGTCACCAGAGAGACACATGAGCCAAGGAGGAAGGAAAGGGAATCAGCTCATAAAAACAGGCAATTCCCTTCTTTAGTGTCTACACTTAGTCATTAAATAAAAAATAGAAGTGAAATCCAAACTTTTTTTTTTTTTTTAATGGGTCATTACTTCAGTGCAGATTGAATAGATGAGGACTATTTGCATCTTGATTTTAAAAGGTCAGGAATATTTGTAATCAGTTGCTTTTTTCTGCACTTCATACCCAAGCGAGGGCTATTGTGCATTTGAGGTACTCTGCATCCTTCCAAAGGAATGCAGTCTCCCAGGTATATCTTTTTACACTTCTTTAAATGACCAGTGAACTATATTACCCAATAAGTAAGGGGGCTGGAGTATTTTTGCCAGATACTAATTTTACTTAGAAAAAAACTGAGTCAAGGCCAAGGCACAAAGTTCATACATAAATCAAATTCATTTTCCTCTAAAGATAGAATGTGTTGCAGTTTGAAGTTTCCAGCTGACTCGTCTTAAAAATGGACATTTAAAAACTTGTAGCGTTGAGCCTGCTTGAGTTCTAGGCTTGTTTCAGTTGGGAAATGTAAATGTAGATTTTGCAAGCTATGTCACATGGAAGGACAAGCAAAGGAGATTATAATGTCTCTTCCAGCCTTAAGAATATGGCAGTCAATTAGAAGTTGAATTTTCAAAGGAAACTGTCAGTTGATGCATGATGAAATGGTAATTCCTGTTCATTTCCCACTACAATGTATTCAAAGCCCAAGAGTGACATTCAAACCTTACTTCCTGCAAGACAGTACTGTACTTAGTAACACACTGTATAGTATGAGTTGTACACTTGTAACCCACAAATCCCCCTGCAATTTTTCAAGAATAGTCAGTGATAAGTAGCAAAACCCAAGCACATCTCTCCTTTTTCTTGAGTTTTTCTCTGAAACCTTTCTCCACAAAATCACTTGAAAGATTTTGGTGGGGGCAGGGAGAGGGGGTTAGCTCCTGTACGCTCGCTATACTGAAGTGTAGAAATCCATAAATAATCAGTGTTACATTTCAGAGCACGTACTTTCCATGCATCCTGGCCAGAGCAAATTCTGAAAGACTTTCTGGTGCCAAAGCAGTTGAATTAAATTTAAAAATGTCTAAATTTAGCCATCCCTCCAGATCTGTTTCTGAGTATCATCTGGCTGCAGATGGAGGTGCAGAAGGACTCACAATCATGGGTCAACTTAGTAAATCAGCTGAGTCCCTGGAAATACCTGGATGCACACTTTTAGTTTGGCCAAACGCAGGGTAGTATGGCTTAGTTTAGCAGGCAAAGCTACATCAAATTGCCTTACATTTTCCATGGGCTTAAAGCATTCACACTGGATTTACCACATTTCAGCTGACAGATGGCAACTTATTAAACATCAGTATGCTGATGAATATTTTGAGCCCACAAGATTTCTGAGACTTTGAAAAGAGGTAATTCCTAAAGTATGCAACACAGCTTCCGCCTACAGTGCTGGCTATATGTTTGCAAATGCTTTGTGGGTATGAGGTGCCATATTTGCAAAACCAAGCAGACGTGGCACTTCAGTCACTCTCTCCTCCCTCCTGCTTTAACAAATTATCATCCTATTGAAACAAGCAGGCTGTTTGGCACAGTTGAAAGTGTGGTTATATAACAAAGCCAAAAAAAGCAGCTCCCACAAATCCAAACCACAGCTTAAGTCCAGTTTTAGAAGATAATATGTACAGTAGTGACAATGAGAATTAATGCCATAAGAAGGAACAACTCTCTGGCTCCGTTCCTCACAATCATTATCTTTAAAGGCTCACATCTAAATATTCCAAAATAAAATAAAAATAGACAATAATAGTCAGGATGGCATTTTCCATTTATATCTTTTCCCCACAGCTATAAGCTCACACTGGAGGTAAGCAAACTAGTTTGTACTGGGCATTCCTTCACTAACATAATAGCTGTCTCTGGAAGCAGTACTTAACAGCATTTTGTATTTATATACACAAAAAGGTGATGGAATAAGGAAAAGGAAGAAAGGCTGTAGGCTTCAGAACTAGTGTGTCTTGAACGTTTTCTGGAATGGTCAAAAAAGTGCATCTATAGAGTCATAAGTAGCCTTTGCTGGCCCAGAATACCACTGGATTCCTTTCTCAGGCACACATATTTTAGAGACAGATGCACAGCCATGTCCCTCTACATGTGGGTACTGAGTAACAAGTGTTTCGAGATTTTTGGTAGGTAAAACATTATTTTTCTCACTTCATTTGGAAAATGCTTCTCATTATTACCATTTCCAGCAGTTTGAAATGAGTCGTGAAAGAACTGGTTAGTTGTCAGATAAGCTGAATATGTGGGGCTCCTGAAATGTGTATCCTCAAGTGGAACTTGACAATCACCTAGAGGTTCTTCGCTGTTTATATTTGTTTTGTAATATTGCATTATCATTATTAATGAGGCCAAGAATGAAAACTAAAAGCTGTGTGCTTTGTTCATAGGAATTAGAACAAGAATGACATGTCTTTGGCTACATTTGAATGGAACAGTAGTTGAGAATATAATCAGAGAAAAGAACAAGAACTTTCTGAGGCTGTAAACTATGATACACACAGGCTTAACAAAGTGTCACATATGTCTTGAGATTCTGGCCCTATTATGTGCATTTATTTTTTAGTCCCAGTGGCTGATGTAGGAAAAAATCTGCAGCTACCATTTTATAAAATACTTGATACCTCTGGAATTGATTATGAATGACGACAAAGAGAAATGAGTTTCAGACATCCCAGAAATAGAGTCAGAATTCTCATTTAAAACAACACAAAACAAAATAAAACAAAAAAACCCACTCAACAAATAGAGCAACCCATTCCTCCAATCCTAAAGCTAAATCGTAGTATATGAAGCACAAGAACTAATTCCTTATTATTACACTAATAGTTGTCTTAGATATGTAGAGATCTTGAGTGTTGAGTAAGGACTAGACAGACTTATCCAGGACACAATTTCTGATAATTTTTGAGTCTACACAACTCTTTGTCTCTGAGAAGAAATCACAGAATGCACAGAGGGTGGCTGCATAGCTATTTTAAACCAGAATCTTCTACTGGGCCAGAGACCAATAGGAAAGTAACATCAGTAAGGTTTTCACTGAAAGTGGTCAAACACAGAAAGCACACTGGCTGAACAAGGTACGTGCCCTACAGATCTTACGCATAGGACTGAACAGTTTGGAGTGGCTGATGGGAGTGAAACCAACATACCACTTTTTTGGTCTGATTTGGATGCTATCAAGCCAAAGTTTCGCCGCTGCTTTCTCAGTGCTTTGGAATTTTCTCACCAAACAGGTCTGATTCAGAAAAGAACCTTCTTGCTGGAAAGTTCACTCACAAATACAGTACAAATAATGCCTTAACCAGCAGCCCAACTAGCTGATATTAATTGTCATCAACATGTAAATTCCAACCTGCACACACTGATAGGAAATTCACCATAGTTCAGAGATGGCTCAAGACCAATGAATCAGAAAGACAGAAATCACTCTTCAAAAAGTGTTGCACAGTTAAAACCAGAATGGGTAGTTCACTACACAAAACAGCTCATCAAGCCAGGCAGTTCAGTTGCAGTGTTAGACTGAAGTCCTGGAACCTGTGAAGAATCATCAAGATACAGGACTGGTAAGATCCAATAAATCCATGTAGGGAAAAAATGCTTCATCTTTCAAGAGATACCATTATCTGTTTCATCCCATCCCATATCCATATGGCAAAACTTAAGGAAAGTGCTAAAAAATTAGAGCCATAAAAATATGAATCACTTTTGTGGCTTTTTGTATTGGTAACAATGCGGAAGAATTTTGCCTGCCAAAGATGGAAATAGTCAGTGCCTCAGTCAGAGAGATTCACCTATCAAGCTCCTTGAAAAGTAAGTCATTTTTCCACTCCTCAGGAAGGAAATATTATCCCTGAAGATGTCTGCAATTGCCATCTCATTTCTGGGCAAAATGATTAAAAACACAGTAATCAGAAAATGCCAACAGCATACAAGTGCCAGGTTTCTGGAGGCCTCACAGTCAGGGTTCACATCAGGACACAGAGTGGAAACTGTCTTTATTGCCACTCTGGCCACCACTAATATAGAAAAAACCCTGATACTCCCATATAGAGCCATATGTAGGGGTGCATTAAGCCATGAAAATGCTGGATTCAGAAAAAGGTGACCCTGCTTGTGGTACCTGCAATGTCTTGTTTGAAGCAGAGCTCAGAACGGTGTGTAATTGTATCTTCTGTCCAGGCCTTCACCTGCAGGGTCACACATATCCTTTTTCTTTGATCTCTTGTGGATACTGCAAGGTGGCAGAGGCATAGCTGATAACATTGCAAGGATACTCATTCTCAACAGTTACAGCTATTACTATTATTGAAAAGACAGAACACCAACAGGAATTCAGCTCTTTGATAAAGTATGGCTGACTGGCTCAAGCTGAACTCTGACACGACTGAGTCAGTGTTGGTCAGGCTGAGGAAAATGTTTTAAGGGCCTGAAAATACTCCTGAAACTCTAAGAGCTATCACAGCCATATGGCAAAACAGGGTACTGACTGATGCCCTCATAGGTGTGGATGGCTAGAAAGCATCTCTTCCCTCCTTTGATCTGCTGGAAAACTTGTGGTAGTTCCTTACTACTTAGCGAAGATCAACCCATACCTTGGTCAGATCAAAAATCAGGCAGCTCTACTTGCTGTAGCAAAACAAATACAACTTTTAAGCACTAACACGCTTCCTCTGTGCTCTTTCTCATGGACTCAGACCCCTGTGTCAAGATGCCCTTCCAAAAGCTGTGGAAGCTGGTTCAAAAACTGGAAGCTGGTTTGAAAACTTGGTCCTAATTTCTAAAGCAGTTGATGGACTGAACTCCAGAAACTAAAATTAATTCTGATCAACAAGCCTCTGCAGCTGCTTTATCCTCTGGGGCAATGCAATCAATGCATCAAACCCTTCCTCTGCATCATGGATCTTGTCTCAAATAAAACCCAAATGAATTTGCAGCCCTGCAAAGAACTGTACCCTGAGCACTTTGGGTTTTCTAATGAGTATGGCAATGTACCAAAACCAGCATGAAATTTACTAGGCACGTTGATAATTTTTAGAGATAGCATTTGCACATCATGGTAATAGACAGTGATACTGATCCCATAAATAACCAAGCTCAATATTGAGGAAGAATGAAAACAGGAATATAGGCACTCAAGCAAAAGAGCGATGCTAACAAGAACAGCAGAACAAACATGGGAGAAGCTGAAGGAAAAGGAAAACTTTTTTTACTCTTATGGAAAGAAGATGGTCAAGAACATAATGGCACAAGCACAAGCTTATGAAGATGGGTTTCTCAGCTGAATGTCCTAAATATTGCTCACTTTTGTGGAAGATATAATGAAATTTAATGTTTCCACTAGGGAACTTGGATAGTTCCTATCACTTTTAACATGGACCATCCTAAGAATTAAAATAGAAGCGCAACAGCCTGTGTATCTGGCCCAGAGTGAATGGGACATTTTTGTGCCATTCTGGTGATACAGAAGGCTGGAATGGACCTTGAATGTGTCTCCATGATTTGACAACCTGGAATCTAAACTGACCTTTCCCCTTTTCCTTCTATTTTCTTTTAAACAGCCCCTCAGCAGTTCTCAGGAGGTGCTCCTCCTGCACTGTGTACTAATCATTTCTGTGCGCCTCAGAATTAAGCAGTGACTTCATTGCGTGGAAAGTCTTTAAAAACATGTGGAGGTGTGTGTGGGGGGAAGTAATTTCAAGTGATATTCCAAGCCCCTCCTCCCTGGCTCCAAAGAGTAATTACTCATCTGGAAAAAGAAACAACACTGCTATTTCAGTGTAGCTTAGGACCTTGGTCCTGGTTTCATGTTTCAGATTAATGCTTTCTGTGCCTTTTGGAGATTCAGAATTGCAAAAAAGCCACCCTTCAGAGAGAGCTGCATCCTACAGATGCAAGGCCTTCTGGAGACATGTATGACTTGCTGCCCCTTTCCTATTTTCCTGCATCCTATTGAGACATACAGCTATTTTCCCTCCCACTTGAATGAACTTCTAACCTGCATCTACAAAGCCACAGCTGTTCTTCCTGACCCTATGTCCGGGCCTCCAGTTGCTCTGTGATGAACATTTAGTACACTTTGCTGCAACATAACTAATAAAGGAAAACAGATTCAACCAAACAATTTAGAGATGAAGTGCCAACATGAGCTGCATCCAGTCAACTGAAAAATCTGGTGTTATGATATCTTATGATCCTACTTAACTCTAGTGGTAGTGGGACATGGCTGGCTAGAATCCCAGATCTTTAAAACAGGAGACAAAATTCTTTCTTCAGCATATTATTTCATGTATCAGTTAACAACACATAAGTGTTTCAGTTATGATTCTACCATTTCTTATATTCCAGTGTGGTGGTCCAAGAATATGGACACACCAAGGCAGTGGTGAGATGCCCCACAAGGAGAACTTCAACATCACCTATCATTCTGAGGAACAAATCAAAGCAAGGCAACACTTTACAGAAACTAGATGGCCTGAGACCAAAATTTGGAACATGATAAAAATTCCCATATTGTGAGAATAAAGTGAAGAATAAAAATTTCCAAAACTAACACGATAAAGAAATTATCAGCAGCTAAGGAAAAAATTATTAGAACAGTGACTCAGTAACTTGTCTTTCCAATATAATAACAAATCAGAATGAAATACACTATGAACTCTGTGAATACCTGTATCCTCATTTCCACATGTTAAAAGAATTATGGAAAGAAATGGATACAAGTCAAACAGAATTCTATAAACTGTCAGCTCCTTTATTTGTATATTCTAGAAATGGTTTAATATAGGAATTGCCAGATTTACTTAAGCACAAAGTCCATTTAGGCCAGAACACTTCCATGTAAGTGTCCAGCAAGAAAGGTTTCAGTACAGGGCACAAGAACCCTCACAGAAAAAAAAAATCCAGATGTGGTATAATTTTAGCCTCACTTTCCACCCCAGCTGTCTATACACTCTCTTCTTCATCACTTAATAAAATATGTGTGTCCTTTTCAAAAGTCTGGGTGCTCTTCCGTATCCCAACAATAAGAATCCATACTGCTATAATTTTTTTTTAGCAACAGTAAGACAGTTTATTTTAAAAAAGCATGAGAAGAATGAATTCCCAAAGCTCTGAGAAGGACGTTCACCTATAAATCCCACATACACAGTTGCCAGCAGTAACAGGTCGTAGCAACTAGACTGTGCAGCTTCAGATCCCACTGTCTGCCCTCTGCTGAGAATATTATAGACCAGGTGATTGTCTCTGTGAAGTCTGGGAATGTTTTTAGTAGTGCAAAAGCAGACACATAGACACACCTCAGGTCTACCATATGTGTAGAACAAATACCTGGCTGATTCTGAAAAGTTCAGAGCTCTTAAAAATTCAGGCAATGTGCATTTCACTTCTGCTTTACTAAGGTAAGCCTAAAAAGTCCAAAAGTGACATATCACTACTTCAGATAATTCTTTCATATTTCAATAACTCAGATAATTCAAAATGTTTCCTTGATCTCCAACAGGCTGCCTAGAGATAATCATGAAGACTCCTACAAAACTTCACATATTGTCACAATTTTCCTCCAGGTGCTAAGATATCTAGAGGTGAAAACTGCCATCTCTTAGCTCTTCAACATTGAAAAGTAAATCAGTTTCCAAAAAATCCAAATTATCACTCTCTTTCCCTTATGAAAAGTCAGCTAACTCACCCACAGCCATAACAGGACTAGTTCACCACACAAGTACGTAAACTACTCCTCATTCTTTTTCATGTCTCATGTCCAAGTTACTCTTTCAAACCCCCAAAGCAATTCAGCCCTACCTAATGACAGTCATAAGAGAAAGTCAAAAGCTGTTCCTCAGGTGAGCTTTAATTTTTCCTTGCCTAGGTGCACAAGGGTCTTCCTGTTCTTAGAATGATGACACCAGTGCCACCAAAGTGGCATCATCACTTCCTCCTATGTGTTGCTGCATCTCTACAGGTACTGCATAAAAACTTGCTTCAATCACAGCTATCTTGCAAGAAATTCAATTTCTGTCAACACTAAACTTAAGGTTTAGCCTTTGTTTAGTGGAAAATATTATTACCTTCAGTCTACCTCCAGAAAATGGTGGGACTTCGTTCTTAGATTTTCTGGAATCTTCCGGGACCTACCACAAATTGCAGTTTCAGGGAGCAGTTTGAAGGACTATGAACTAGGTTCCTAGAGAATAATGCAATATAGTGACAAAGTGACTTGGGCAGGGACATAAATTACAGGGAAACTGAATAAAGATGGCTCTTCTTCCTTGTACTAGTATGAGTTCATATCTCTAGCCAAAGCCACAATAGTTAATAGGTTTCTTTTTCAACACAGATTAAGTTCACTTAGGGAGAGAATATACAAATATTTTCTATCAAGCAAGGAAATTTACCCCAGAAAAAAACTGCTTCCTTTCTTGAAGCCATGAGAGATTCCAATCCCATGCCCTTGCAAGCTAAGAAACTGTCATAGGTTAGCAAGCATAGTCCCGGAAGGGATGTCCTTGCTGAGGGGTGCTTACGGCTTCCTCTGGGACCTGACAGAACCTATCAGCTGGCCAGTTTGAATATGGACAATTGTCTAAGCCACTTAAAGTTGTGACCGTCTCTGTGATCCACATTTAAGAATAGACAAACTCCCCCTCCAAGCTCTCTCTCGTTTCCAGCGCTGGCACAGGTGGCTGCGGGCCCCGTGCGGGGACCAGTGGGCCTGGCCCAGGCCCTTCTCAGGCCAGGCCGGGCCGGGCCACGGCTCCAGGACGAACCCCCCCCGGGCCCCGGGGGGGGGGGGGGGGGGGCGGGGGGGGCTGGGAACCCCCCCCTCCTCTCCACTGCGGCCAAGATTTCAGCAAAGCGGCACCGCTGTCCGGCAGAGGCCAGGTGACCGACAGTGATAAGCCACACAGCTGCAAGGCTGAGGTGAGATTAACCCTTTAGTGCTGTGAAGAGCTGAAAACCTGAGGGAAGAGAGAGAGGAGATGCTTAAAGCTGAAATTCTGTTGTGAAGCTATGATATATCAGAGTATCCTGTTGTAATTTCATGAAGATATGGGGGGTGGAGTGTTCAACTCGTGAGCAAAAGCACCTGCGCTGAGATAGGCAGATGCTGATGCAGCTGTAATTTCATGAGAAGTTTGGACAGGGAGAGATGAACCAGATGAGGAGTTTTGCTCCAAACGGGAAAGGAGAAAACCTCAGTCCCTAGAGATGGACCAGATGAGGACTTTTGCTCCAAAGGGAAAGGAGAAACCTCAATTCCTAGAGATGCTCCCAGAGATAGTCCTAACGATGAAGATGATGAAGACCCTTTGCTCCCAGGGAAGGAGAAGGGCCTTTGTTTTTGTTTCTGAACGGCTCAACCTTAAAATTGTACCCCAAAAAAAACCTTCAAGAGTGGACCCTCGAAAGCAGTTGCGGGAAAAACTGCAAGTCAGGGGAAGGGACTCACATGCGAGCAGAGAACCAACCTGGGCGGCTGTCTCGTTGTGATAATGTTTTCATAGCATGAGCAAGAAGAGACTTCTCTTTCTAAATGGACTGAACAAGGTTATTATGGCAGTGGTAAACAGACTGAACCTCTTAAGGGTTATCTTTTTACATTGTCAGTGGGAGAAGGGAGGAAGGTGGGGGAAGGAGGAGAGTTCTGAAGGTGGTATAATTCTTTTCCTTCTTTTAGGTCTGTTAATAAACTTCTTTATATTCTTTCAAGTTTGGTGCCTGCTTTGCATTTCTCCTAATTCTTATCTCACAGAAGATAAACAGTAATGAGTATTTTGGACCAAACCACTACAGAAACACACAAATCCTTAGAAGAAATAAAACAAGAGACATCAAGTTATGTAATTCTTTAATAAAACACTTAAATAAACCTGAGATTATTAGGGAGAGTTTTGTAGTAACTTGGTCAGTTAACTATGTGTTTGGACTCAACACCTTTTGTTTCACATTTTCTCTGCTTTCGACATTGTGACTGCAAAATAATTTTTGTTCAAGATCACTGAAATTGGAGACAATTTCTACTGCTGTAAATGAAAAAGAAGGAAATATAACCTGAGCTTCAGTTTTTGAATGATGGGGCAACATTTTAAAATCTTCCCATTTCAGTCCTGCATGCCCAAATTGTTTCTCTGGAAGTTTGGCTGCCATAAGTGAATGAAATAATCTGAGGAATCCAAGCTTGAAGTCTTCTAACACCAAACAAACACTACTGCCAGTAAAATGTCTGGATCTTAAAAACTGAGGTTCATCCAAAAGAAGTTTAGGGATTGAATTAAAATACCTATTGAATCTTTTCACAGAAAGTTTTAAAACAAAATCCAACAAAAGATTTCAAGTCGAATGTCATTGGGGTTTTTACTCGTTTCATCCTGCTATGGAATTTAAGAAATTTAGTGGAGTTATGGGGATATTTCTTACTTTACTTTTTTCATGTCTAATGTTTAACTTACTCAACAAACTTCCTTCCAACTGGGAAACCTAGGGAGCAACATAGTATCATGACTGTGGTGCCCTTGATAATCATGAAGTTATAGAGCAGGAAATAAGCTCTTTATATGTGATGATAACTGGACAGTATAAAATCTTATGGTACACTTTCTTAAAAGGAGGAAGGAAATAAAAATACAAAACCAAATATTTTCCCCTTATTTTGATATGAAAATTCATTTCGTGCCAAGCCCCATGGTGGAATTGCAGCAGGATTTCAAGATTTAGTTTTAATTAGCTTCCTATTTTTTCACCTGCTGTATTCACTGCTCTGTCAGAGCTGGCGTGCATGAATTTTTCTTGCACAGCACTTGCAAGAACTTGAACATAATGGCTGAAGACATTTGAGGATGAGGACAGATTTTACCTTTTAAAAATGAAGTGGTAGCAGCTAGGACAGTGTAATCTACCAGACCACCAGGGCCCACAGATTTCCAGTGTGTTGGGGTAATTCCTAGATTAATTTCCTAGCAATTGCTTTGTCTCATATTTGTGTCATTTCTTATTTCTGTCACAGGTATGTCCTTCTTCTTTTTGCTCCCTTTTCTTTACCTAACCTCTTTGGTCTCAGATGGGCATTCCTCACATTTTATCAGTGTAATGCCTTCAATACAAGTAACTTTACTGGTGCATTAGTTAACTGTATTTAAAACATCTACAGGAAAATAATATTAATAGTATCTCCCTTTGTGCCTATTGTGAAATGCAAAGGATTCCTCCCAAGCAATATAGCCCAAGGTCTCAGTACTACTGCTTTTTCATATTGATCACAATTCCTTGCTGCAGGAATTCTACCTAAAAATTTATTAATCCCTTGCTTTTGTCTTCTTATTTCTCTCTGAAAAAGGAAATAACGTATTTCAAGAGACCAAAGATTCCTCGCTGACCAGGAGTCATGACAAATTCAGCCCTGGGGAGGAGCAGTGGCTCTACATTAGCCAAAGTATACACTGAAATGCTGTTCTGGCACTTATGGTTTCCAAAGAAGCGTCATATAACAAAGATGTCACTTGGTACTTGATAGTTTAATCAAACCCTCAGGGATAGAAGACATTAATTATCTCATAGTACAAAAACATTATTCCCTTCCCAAAGTGACATCATTTCAGTATGACAAATGCATCACCCTTTCACTTTTCTGACTGGAAAGCTAACACAAAATAGTTCATCAGCAGTATCATGTCATCTTTAACAGCATTGTTTCTTGGGTGGAAAATATTGCACAAATGAAGAATATTGCCATGAGTACAGAGGCAAAAGTCAGGCCTCTGAAACAGATTGAGGCCTTTCCCATCCTGCCATCTTTTCCTCAGCAGTTGTTACGCAGCAGGTTGTTCTCAAGTCCTACTTATCTATCCATGGCATCGGGATCCTTTTACCTGTCTACAGATGTTTAGCTCTCTGTGAGATGACTTTTCAGATACTGAGTGCTTGACTTTCTCTTTGGTTTTCCATTTAAATGTGCTCTGCTGAGGGGCAAGCTCACTCTGGTTTGCAGGGAGGCTTTAATTCAAACAAGCACAAGCATTTTGATATATCCAGAAGGCCAGGCTGGTGCTGAGGGTTTGCACTCACCTTTAACAAATGGCTCTGTTTGCTGCCTGGCCAGATGATATTTCGCCTGGCTACACCCAAGGGACATCAGCATTCCTGAAGCATCTCTAGCTATCCAGGAACCCAGCCAGATTCCAGCAGCCACCCTCTTCTGGCAGAAGCATTACAGTCCAGTATTCAATTAAATTCCAGGTTTATGACCCAGAGAAGGCCCTCAGGGAGGCCTCGGCATGGAGCAGGCAGGTGCATCCGTCCCCAGGCCCACAGCCAGACAGCAGCTGCCAGCGGGGCTCCTGCACAGGCTGGAGCTGGTGCTGCAGAGCTGAAGTGGCTGTGAGGGCACTGCTACCCTCCAGGGCTCCCACATTTCACCCTGTCCAGGACCCCATTTCATTATCCTCTGGGGTCATCGGTCCCTGCCCCAGCGGCACTGCAGCAGGACCAGTCTCCAGCTCTCCCTGCCCAGCCACAGGCACCGTGTCCTGCTCCAGCCTCAGCCTGTCCCTGGGAGGGTGCTTGGTGCCCAGGGCTGGTGCCCCCGAGGCCGCCTGCTCCTGGCAGGGGCAGTGGGACAGAACCTGGCTGCCAGGCTCGGCAGCAGTAAGCAGCACTACAATCAGCACTATCCGAAAGGGAGGCTCTTGCCAGCAGCCCGTCAGGCAACAAAAGCATCCTGGCACCATTTTAGCTGAGGAAAACAGAAAGAGCTCTTGGAGCTGCTGTAAAGTGCCGACAGCTACCAGCATGGCTTTCATTTATTTCTGTGAATGTCCTTACATGCAACCATTACTATGCAAGAGGTACATTTCATTGCAAACAGCTCAGTTTTTGCTTTTAGCTGGAAACTTCTTGGATATTTCAGAGGGGCTGGTTAACTATGGTTTGCTGGAAATGCCCATACCAGTGGTCATGGTCCGTGGTGCCTGGGCTGCCACGCCTGCATGAAATCAGCAGATGTCATCCCAATGGAAACCCTGCAGCAAAGTATCCATTTGGGAATAACACTTCTTGGGATGACTGTCCCCTTGAAACATAGTGAGAGAACCTCTGACTCCCAAGAGCAACACAAAGCTGTCCTCTGGAAATCCAGGCCCTTAACAAGCACACAGGCGTTTAAACAGGTGCAAGACTGCACTTAGACGGTATTTGCACAGAGCAGGCAAGCAAGAGATACAGCACTCGCTCCCAAGGAGCACTAAAGCTTCTGGCAGCACTGTGCACATTCTGCATGGTTCCTCAGTGGAGCGCTTGGGAAGAAGAAACAAAGCACAAGACAAAGAAGAAGAGACAGAACAGACTCTTAGTCATAAAGCTTAACAAGGGGTGAATGAAAGCAGGGTGAAAAGATGGATTTTTGGCTTGATGTACAAACACAGAGATTTCCTGCTTTCATGTGGAAGTCAGAGCTGGGCCATGCATAGTCAAATATTGTCATGGAGTTTCATATCCCCCAGATTCACCCACTCATACAGGCATGTTTTGTACCACAGACCTGTGTTGATCTCGGGCACACTGGCTTTTCTCCACATGGCTGGCAGATTCCATAATACCATGGGTACCTTCACAGTGGTTTAGTCCCCTATACACACTTTTCTGAGTGATAGTAGAGAGTCATGGAGAGAAGAAATAGCAAATATCATGAATCAGAGCCTTCTCCAGCGTTCTGCTTTACATGTAGGTTCAGAGGAGTTAGAAAAGGATTTCCTCTCCTACACAGTGCCATTTTCTCCTCATTCATATCTGTAGGTTTGTCCCAAGTTGCAATCCTATGATCTCACAACCTGCAGTTTTACCTTCTCTTGTGCCTTGTTGTTAAGCACTGCATATGCTATCTCGTTCACTTGACCTGCCTACATGACATTTTGCTCCACTGGTCTTCTAACTCAAGCCCGTGCCATCTTGGCATAAGTAGGCTACTTAACTGCACACCAGTACTCCTCTGTCTAGGAAGCCACTACACTGACTCACAGGGTTTACTATAAGGTTCATTGCAGACAGATGTTTCAGCACTCAGGGCCAACTGGAAGCTATGTGGCCATTTTAGAGAAGTGTTAAGCCACAGCTGCAAGTTTATGAGTTGGGCTTTGCAACCTGCTAATTACAGGCACAGCTGAGAGCACATACAGAGGAAGCTCCTATCTGCTGGTGAGTGACCACACAGCTATAGATACAGGTATAAGGAAGTGGGTAACAATAAGAAAAGCAACATACAAAAATTTGCTCGAATGAAGATAGCTGGTATGTTTTACTTTGATGAAGTTCAAAGATGGGAAACTCAACTTTATGAAATCCAGCAATGAGGAAATAAACATGTATCACTGTAATAAGGTTATTAATCACAGAAGACTGAATTTAAAATGAACAGGACAAGGTAATAAAGACTATCAGTGGAAAGTGAAACATCACAAAAAACTGGGTTATTAAAATAACTGATTTTTCAATGACAGCTTGATCTGCATTAGTGGGGGAGAAAAGTGTTTTTTGACAAGAAAAAACCTGTAGATCAAAGTAGACTGCAGTTTATTCTCTCTTAGATTGAATCAGATTATGGGAACCAAGCCTCAGATATGGAGAAAAAAAATCCAGTTTCAGAGGATAGCAGGCAAAGTATCCTCTGAGCCTTCAGAGCCTTCCTGGATTCTACCATGCTCAGATCTCAAAGCTTCATTGGTGGTTCATCTTATTCCATCCTTCTTTCCCCTCTTGCTTCCCAGCATTTGGTGCTGTCGTTAGTGATTAGGACACGCTTAATGTTCAGGTGACTTAAGTTACTCCTTCCTGGCTGATAGCCACCTCCTTCCCACCCTCAGCTAAGATGTAATACTTCACAACAGATGAAAAATATGTATGTCTTGTCTAGACTATGATTTACTTACACCCCCCCAGAGATGTTTCAGGGTGAGGTATTTTACTTTACCCTGAAGTCAAACAGGAGCATGCATTTAGATACACTTACTTCATTCTGTCTTAGGGAAGAGAGGAATAGGATAACATAGGACTAACATGTGCATTATCTGACTTGTGCTTGGCACAGCCATAAGTTTTTACTATTCCTAAACTACTCGGGTCCCTCATCACATGGAAGAGGAAGTGCAGTCCGCTTTCTGTGATTCCTTCCATGTCCTGACTGCCATGTAGCTTCAAGGCTGATGCTTTAAATCTTTAACTTCTTTTCTTCTAATTTTCCTCCCCAGAGTCTCTTTCCTCTTTCAGGCTTACCTGTAAAGCACATCAGGAAGTGGTGGTAAGACCACAAGTCTCAATACTTGAATTACTAGCCAGGCATCAGCAAGCATCTGCCTACACACAACTACATATCTGCAGGAAGGAAGGGGTAAACCCACCTTAGACTGAAATCACAACCTGCCCAGCTGTAGTTCACAGTGTGTTGTAAGTAAAAATGCAAAAGGTACATATAAATTGCCAAAAAATGTCTCTGTCTTACCACTTAATTGTACATGGCAACTAAGGGAGCCCAAACACAGTAAAAATCAGTTTAATATAGGAAGTCTCTTATGTGATGAGGGACCTATAATACAGTGTACTGTCTTTATATTTTCCTATGCACTCAAAGGACATGCATCTGGTATGGTTACACATTTTCAGTGTATAAGAACTAATTGTATATTTACTAGTCAATAGAAGTCAAACAAATTCAGTATCCTGCATCAAAACTTTCATAATCAAATTACATGTTTAACACTACCCCATAGAATATAAGCTCTGACAGGTCCTGATCCAGCCTCCTCTCTCAGCTTCCCATGAAATCCACATTCTCATTCAGTCTTGGATTAGACTTGAAGAACTGCACACAGCAAAATGGTGTGTGTTGGGAGAGGGCAGGAAAGCTGCAGCCATCACACCGGACTGTGTTGTCTGAGAGCTTTCCAGGCACAATGCTGAAATGCCCTGAAGGTGTTATAAAGTGATACCATGTTAAGTAAGGCCACTAAATGGGTTGGATCTATTCTGACAGTCTCAGTTCTCCACAGCTAGAGGGAGGGAAACAAAATGTCATATGGAACAGATCTCTAGGCACCATCCAGCTTGTCTGTAGGACAGCGGGGTGGTTCGGATGGACGGTCGGGACTGATGGTTGGAGACGAGAGATCTCTATAAGCAGATCTTGGAACATGTGGTTTATTGCAAAGGGCGTGGGTATAGGGGCACTGCTTAGAGCTGCAGCTGGCAGCTCTGAGCAGGCCCAAGAGAGCAAGAGAGTAAGCGAGTAAGTAAGGAGAGAGAGAGAGAGAGAGAGAGTGTAAGAGTGTGTAAGAGTAAGAGAGAGAGGAATGGAAGTGAAGAAGAAGTGATGAGAATAGGATGGAATGGTGAAGTCCTGGTTACAATACAATAAATCATCTTCTGTACTGAATATTCTAATTGTCACTAACCAATCTAATACAAGATACAAATCCTATAGCATTTACATACAGCCTATAAGAGTTCTTATATTACCATAGAGTGTTACATCTTAACTTCTAAAAACTACTCTTTGGACCCCTTCTGCTGAGCTAGTAGGGTCTGCTCTGACCCTTGGACCTGCCTGCAAGCAGAGGGTATTGTTCAATCAAGAGGGGATTACCTTCAGTCGGCCATACCATTGTTTTCCAGTTGTTCAGTAACTAAGACTTGGTATTTCAAAAGTGGCTTTCATTTCGATGTCGCCTGTAGTTTTCATATTCCCAAAATCTTTTGTCAGGCAATCATATTTATAAGACTTTCCTGTTTCATCTTCCCCAACACTTGTCCACTTTATTATTTCTTCTGGTTTTTGTATTTTTAACACAGGCTTGGAAATTTATATAATTTCTTTCTTCTTTACCGTAGTTGAAGATTTACATTCCTCCTCAACGCAGTCATTTGTCATAGATATATTTTGGGTTCCTATCCTTTAAAAAGCAAAATAAAACAACAAATCCCATATTGTAAGTGTTGTTCAGTCCTTCCCAGGGTCAAGCAGTCTCACAGAGCAGGCTGTTGCACAGGGAGGACTATATGATATGCAGACCCCATCTGCCCCCAAAGTGTGTGTGCAGCACTGGGCCAGCAGCGTGCTGAGCTGCAGCTCCATTCCACGGAGACGCTTTCCACTTTTATTGTTCTTGATTAGAAAAACATCCCAAATTTTAGAACTGACATTTAAGACTGAATAAAGTTCCAGTTAGGTTTTATCAAGGCAAACTTTAAAACAGATTGTCTATTAGCCTTTGTTACTATATTTCTTTTATGAGTGTGAGTGGGAAGAGCATTAAGGAAGGCTATAAATCAAATGCATACTTCTGGTGAGTGCAGGAAATCCTTTAACCTTTATGTTTCATAGAAATAGAAATAGATGCAGATCTATTCCTATTGTCTACATTTTAAATATCATCCGAGGCAGTATTTCCAGAAGCAAAATTATCAGAAGAAAACAAAGGAAAAAAATCCCCCCAAAATACAGTGGTGCCTAAAGCACTGATTAAAAGCCATTACCTCCTACACATACATGACAGAAGAGACAAAAACCCCCTTCATTTTTGTTTTCTTTTGTTCTTTGGGGGGCTGAGGGGTAAAAGCAACAACCAGTACTGAGATTTAAGACAATTCTCTTAACACTGATAGCGTGCCAGCATGTCCACTGGAAAATAATCTGCCCTTAGTGACTAATTCCCCAACAGAAAACTTGGCTACTTGCCAAAATGTACATATCCCTCATGTATGCAGGAAATCATTTTCAGCAAACCCAGAGCTGGCCTAGCAGGATGGGAGATTCTGAGCAGGGCACCATTCATATGTTCTATTGGAATGGGTTAAAAGACACTCGCAGCAGCGTGTTATGGATGACACCAGCAAGAATTTAAATATGCAGCATAATGGTAAAGCAATTAATAAGAGCAGTTGTTCACAGTTGCACAACAGAGGAGTGTTTTAAAATTCCTGTGTTCTTTAACAATAATATGGAGAGACGCTGTGAAGGGGAAGGGGGGGAAAGCCTGGCATGGAAGGGACATTCCTTCAGTTCCTCTCAAAAGTTTGAAAAAACCTCTGGATAGGAAAATACTACTGAGCAGCCAATTCTTTCCACATTTGGCTAAGCCCAATGCCCAAAATACACAGAACACTACTTCACTTTGAAAGGATTGCAATACTCCTATCTGAGTCATCTGAAAGCAAATAAAATGAGACCTAAACAAATAAAACTAATTGTGCATGGAAACAAATCCAGCTCTCCAGCTTGGCCATGGCTTTGTTTTTGTTAGTTTAAAGCCTACATATGCAGCTTTAGTGGCATCAGGAGTTATACAAATATTGACAACAAATTGCCAAATGTTGTTTTTTTCCCTTCAGTGCACAGTGTAAAGAAGCTGGGGTAATGCTTCTAGGAACCTTCCCCAGTGCACTGAACCAAATCACAGCTTGATGGGATCCACTCCAGCCTCTTCTCTGAAGGGTAGACACTAATGAAATTGAGGTTGTTGATTGTTATCGTCAAAGAATTTTATTTTTCACCCACGAACTCTGCTGAACACAAATCCAGGCTTTCAAAATGTAGCTCAAATGTTTGCACCATAGCCAGGTCATTGTCACATGCTCTGTCCTCCACCCTGTGATTTGTTGCTAGTTTGTGTCATCCTTAACCTGCTTCTGGTGGTTTGGCCAGGAGAGAAACAAATAATGACGACAACTGAGAAAACCAAGCTGCTCTCTGACATCCTTCTTTTAAAATGCTATTGCTACTTGCTGGCTGTGGAGAAGGGGCCGTCGCCTTGAGATAGAAATCACTTATGAAATCCTGCTGTCATCTGTCAAAGGTATATTTCCATCAAGTTGGTCTGAATCCTTAGCAGCTTGCTAGGAAAAATGAGAATATGTCAAATCTTGATCTGTCACAAGCCAAAGTTAGAAAAAAGATATTTACATTTGACTTTTAAATGAAGCCCAGACTTTCCTCTCACACAGAGCCAATAAATTAACACATTTTATTCTTCTTTGCCTCACGTTCACAAGACGCCTACAACTTTTATTATTCTATCTGGCTGGATAACAAGGTTTCCATTTTGCAAAAACATAAACTTTTAGTCCCAGTGAAAAAGAAAAAGAAGAATTTTAGAACTGGATGAAGACTGAGAGTTTTCACACAAAGAAGCCACAGAAATGAAACTCATGCATCCTCCTCAAAAGCCCAACACTTAAGAGACTTATCTACAATACTGGAGAGATTAATTCATATTTATATTTCTTCTAATTCATCCAGAGAACTTACAACTTGTTCTTGAACATCTCAGTGATCACCTAACGATCAGGTTATTGAACACCCTACAAAATACTTTTCTTAATCTTTTTTTTATCAGAAATCGCACTCTACCTATAAGAAAATCCCCAAAGAGTTCCATCACAAGTACCAAATTTCCATGAAAAGTTTTAGGGCTTAGTATTAAGATCCCCAGCAAAAAAAGTTCTGGACTAATTGTAAACTTCTTAGCTTTGACTGTTATACCATCCACTCTTCAGTTATTATACTGTTACATGCTCACTATATGCAGGAAGACCTAAGTATATTCAGGAAGACACATGCAGAAGCATCTGCAAAAGCTTTCTGTACTGCATTGCTTATCATGGTGCAAGCACCCCCAAGCACTTGCACAGTAAAAGGTGGATCACTAAATCAGTGAAAGGGATGGTGGAAATGCAGGAGAACTTGGGCGTTTGAGAGAAAGTGAAGGAAAAAAGATCCTCTCTATTTCACTAACTCTGGACCTTCATAAAAAACCAACACAATGCTTGGGACTGTTCATGCTGTGAGCAAACACTGAAATATGACAAGGCATCTAGGCATGTTGTGTTACATGATATTCAGGCAGCTGCTGTGATGGCAGTTTCAATCCACCAACTGGTGGAACGAAACAAATCTGAAATGTAAAAGCTAGGTTTCCACCAAAACAGTTCATTAATATTACATGCATGTAAGTCAGGGAACTGAGACTACTAATCCCCACAGCTACCCTAAGTCAGCCCTGAAGGACAAAGCAACAATGCAGCTGCACAGATGGGGGCTCAGAAGGTATTCTAGGTTTCAGTTTCCTGACTGAAGTATGCAAAACTTCCCTAACAATGTTTCTTTGAAATTTGTTGAAGGGGGAAAATACACGTTGTTTTTCAGTGGAATGTAAGTATGAAATGACTGTATACCAACATATGAAGATAGCCAGATATAGCCAAATTTGTGTGAAACCTACTAGTGGAAAGTTTTACCCTGCGCAACAGACCTCGGCAATATGCTTTAGGTCAGACAAGGAGAAGAGAGCTGAATCTTCTTCTGTCCTCCACTGCAAATTGAGAACCAAGGAGCTCCCACAGCATATGCCACCCTTGAAAACTGGCCTGCACTTGTAACAGTCCCATGCCTGTCACTCGGAAGCCCCACAGGCCAGCCTGTCACCACAGAGTTGGTTGGTATAAGCCCTCACAAGAGGGGCAGCCCCACTGCACACAGCAACAGGGCTTTGCTTACTCAGCCAAAATACCCTGCAGGTCCCACACCATGGGGGAGGAGATTTACCTATCCCCAAAAGTAATCACTGAGGCAGGAGAAAGACATATTCCTACTGAAAGAAGAGAGGAAGCAGGTGAGCAGGTTTTGTCTGATTTAGCAAAACACCTTCTCTTAATGGAGATGGCCATTCAAATAACTTTCAGTTTTCCCTAGATTAAAGCAACAGGGAGTGAGAAGTAGAAAGGAAAGCAGCATCTGAAGCTGTCCATAAAACAGGATATGTGTGGATAACAGATTAGCAGATGTAAAGGGCACCTCACCAGCCTGCTCTCTCCCCACCTCTCTCTTTTTCTCATACACTCACCTGCTCTTCCTTAGGCTGGGCACCTGCTTGTCCACTGAGGAAAGTCAATTAAAACCAAATAAAACTATAATTATCACACATAGGAAGGAGACTCAGAAGCTACTACTTCCAGCCAGAACTGCACAGGAGCACTGAGTGCTGGCCCTCCTGGTCCTCCCTCCCGCTGGCTCCTGCATCCTCCAGGTCCCACGATGTGGGGATGTCAGTCTCCCACCACAGCATACAAACTGCCCACGAGCATGACAAGGCAAACTGTCACTTTCCACCCTGGCTGCCACTGTGGGTGGTCATGTTGGTGTCTGCTCGCATTTGCATGGTACTGGATGCTGTGGAGTGTACAAACTGTTCCATATGGCATGTGGAAGGAGAGAGCCATGCTAGAAGTGCATTACAAAGCTGCATTTATGTTACCATATAGAGCCCCTGGACTGTACTTTTCTTAGCATGTCTATTAAAAGGATAAATGAGAAAAATCATACTTCTCAGTTCATGAAAGTGCAGGAAGAGTTACTGCTACCAAGACTGTGCACTTTATCTTGGGGTTTCTACCTGTCACCCCTCTGCTTGGTATTTGTCACATGCTTAACTCTCCTAAGATCTTAATTTTTCATTTAAATAGCTTTTACTCCTTAACTTTCTAGGCTACTTGTTTAATGTCTGATCTTTTCCAGCTAATTAGTTGACTGCTATTTCTGAGACACTGTCAAGTTATTTACCTCGCTGAAGTGACTTAAGTTCCTCCCCCCACGCCCCCATCCACCCCCTGTCTGTCTCATTTCCCCCTCTAGTCTAGCTGAAGTGACAAACTCTCTCCCCTAGGCAAACATGTGTTTTTACAAGGTATTTTTATACCATCACCTCTTCCCTGCATGTCCCCCACCTACCCACCACAAACATATGCTGTGGTGGGAGGAAATACTGGTTTCACATAATTTGCAATGTTAAGGTGACAAATTTCCCCTCCTTCAAGTATTTTTTTTTTTCAAGATCTGGTTTGTAAAATGCAAATGGTAATGGGTTAGTTTCTCTTTGCCTTTTTTACCCTGTGCATGGAGATGTCCTTCTTCACTTAGAATAACTCAGTGGAAAACAAAAAACACTTGATTTATATTATTCAAAACCTATTTATGCTATAATAAGATACAAAAATATACAGAAATAACATTGTCTAGATTGATAGATTTCTTTTATTCATCCCAAGGAAGACAGGAATGATGATAATTTCTGAGAAAGTAGGCAAATGTAACCACTCTACTGACTTCATTAGCTGGTCACAGTATGTTTTTCTCTGTATTAAAATCCACATGCAGTCACATTCACACAGTAAAAACAACCTCAAGCACTCTAAGCTTCAGGCTTGGAACCATGGAAAACATGACTGTGGCCTTCACCATACCCAATTAGGGGTATGTGTACTCCACAGTGATTCTGGTGTGGTGGATAAATACCTAAGCCAGCTTTAAAGCAGGCAGGAACAATCTAGTTAAAACAGCACAGAGCCCAAATTTGGCTCAGCCACTCTAAATATTTACCATATTCTGAGCTGGAGGTTGCAGGGGCATGCATAGTACTACAATTGGAGAACTTCCAGTACCTACATTCACCACTGCAAAGCAAGGTCTGATGTGCTTCGCATCCTGGTCATTCTAGCAGCATGCATGCATGGAATGGGCCAAATGAAGACTATTTATAAAAACAGAGTTTATGTGGCAGGATGACTGAAAAATGCTTTTTATATGAAGACTGTATCTATTCAGCACACACCATTAGACTTTTTGAAGTGGGATAATGTCATATTCCTCATCCTAAGACCAAACTAAATAATATTCCAGAATGTAATCTCCATTTTAATTCCCATTTTATGCAGAACTTTTAGTGCAGCACAAGACAACAAAAAAAGTATGCATCAATAATGCATCCTTGTTAATTTAATCTTGTGACTTTGTCTCATATAAGAAGGGCAAAGAAAGGTAAAATTGAAAAACAAAACAGGGTAGGTCAGCTCACTGCCAGCAGCAGGAGAACAAAATGGGAAAGTACTAAACAGTGAAATTTATTTATACAGTGCAGCAACAGGCTCCAGAGAACAAATTGTTAGCAGAAGGAGCCACTCATAGTACATGCAAAGCTTCCCTCAAATCAAACAGATACGGCTGTCACTGTAGGAAGCCAAGGAGCAGAGAGAATGAAAGACAGAGGAAAAAACCCTCTCCACAGACTGAAAACATTTTGTAGTTAAGGGACTCAGAGTAGAACATGGGTAGTGCCTTCTGTTTCACTGTGGTTCTAGCAAGGTCATCTGGGGAAAATGTCCGCAGAAAGCCACAGGAGTGAGCTGAGCAAAGGGGAAGGGAACAAGCAAGAGTTTCTGTGTGCAAATTGGAAAGAACCGGTTGTCTATTCCAAGAATTTTCAGAGATTTCCCCCTTTTGTATGTTGAGGAAAAATGAGTAGAGGACCACCAGACCATTGGGGAGGAGCCACCCACCCCAGTTGTCTGGGGATAGTTTGGCAAGGAAGAGCCATCCTCCAATCATTCTGGAGTTATCAGCCTCCAGGGCTCTGCTGGAAACTGTTCAGGGCAGTGCAGTTCTTCTGGCTCTTAACTCATCACCAAACCCCTGGCACACATGAAGAACCAGGTGGTATTTATTTTGGTAGCACATTCTTTTCTAGAAAAACAATATGAAATCCTTGCATTAACGCCCTCTTGTTGGCTAAAGATACAGCTCTTTTCTGTATACCACTGCAGACTAACAAGTGACCTCTGCATCTCAAAAGAAGCATCCATGAGCTGGTCCATGAGGAAAATACACATGCACATGAAGAGACTACTGCTCTCTCTTCTGAGTCACTGGATTTCCCTGTATTAGACATTACCTGAACGTTCACTCAGCAGTTGGACATGGTACAACCTAGCCTGAATCTATTCTCACTAGTGACAATCTACACAATATTTCACTTTTCTCATTCCTCTCCCCTCAAAAGCAGCAGTAGAAAAGAGAAATGTATCTTTGGGACTGATCTTTTGTCTTCAGTCCAGGTCACAGATCTTCTTGCCTCCTAAAAATAGGACAAATGTATTTTTATACTCAAGTGACCACAGCTCATGTGTATCTACCTGAGCTAGCCATGCAGTGACCTGCTCAGGTCCTGTTACCAATATAACTGCATCAGCATGAGCTTAGCACCAGCAGCAGAAACCATCTATACAGTTAAGGAAATGGCTGGCCAAGCAGCCACAGGAGTACCAAACTCAGTGTAGGCTATATGGATGGCAGCATCCAAAACCTGGCTCAAATACATCTGCAAACACAGGCATTAGCCTATCTTTCTTAATGTTTTCAAAATGTTCAGAGATTTTGGGTGAAAGATGCTGCATCAGCACAAAAGCATTCCCAGAGCAGTAAACATACTTGGCTGGACCACTGCCTTTGCTTGAGCTCTGATTTGCTTCAAGTAAATGCAGTCATTTATTGCATGTTTCACCTTCTTGTGGAACAGCTGCTGTCTGCAAGGAGCCAAATAGCAGATGGACTCTCAGTCCTCCTGAGATACCTCTGGCTAACAGCATGCATAGCTTTCCTCAGAGGCCAGCATGTCACTGAACAGTTGGTTTACTCTAAAACACCGCATGCTGTAGGTGTTTCCAGCTGCCTCATGAGGTATTTGTGTCAAAACCCATGTTCCTGAGGAGCCTGTGCAGTCTGAGCCATGTTTTATACCTATCCCAGGAGCAATATTTATTTTAAAGCAGTTCTTTCCATATCACAAAGCAGAAAATTTAGAGAAAAATAGCCAGCTCTTCAAGGGAAGGTCCGAAGTAGGGTGGAAGCAGAGGCTTTGAGAATTCGTAACATGCTTGTCTTATGAGGAGAACATCTCTTTAGGAACAGGGAAGGATATGAAGAAAACTATAAATAGAAGAAGACCACAAGGATAGGGGTGAAGTCAAAGTGTGCTGGACAGTCAAGATGTACGCAATGAACAAAATGCAAACACTGGCTGGAAAAGCACTGAGGAATTTACATTTCATTCAAAACACAGTAAACCAATAAAAATATTCAAAGGCAAAGGTAGATATGGCAGGAGCCAAAGGAATTTTTGCTGTAGGACTGTCAGCGGACTGAATGGAAAGTAAAGAAAGCAGGACTGTAGGAATCTGGCTGCAAGAAGTCCAGTCTGAATCATGCTGCTCACCACATAGGCGACAGTGTTAGAGGTGAGGTCTGAGGGCATCATGAAGCTGCAAAAGAGAGAGAAACTGAAGCAACCTTTGAAATAGACAACACACATTGCTCCTCCAAAATATGGAATAGGTTAAGGTAATGCCTAAATTCTGTATAATATACTTTTGGAGAAGGTGAGCCAGACTTTTACTGGTTTAGATGTCTGTAGAGCCTGGTTACTTTCATTGTCTGCAAAAGAGCTGCTCTCAGTTTACACCAGCTTAAGCCTTGTACCCCCTCTGCACTCAGTATTACCCATCTTAGTTTTAACCATGTAACAGCTTCAAGAAAGAGCAGAAAGTCATGCCAATCCAGACAGCAATTCCTCTGTGCTCCCTCCCACTCAGAGAAGTTTTGGATATCACAAACAGATAATGACAGATGGTGGCACACATACAGACCCCTCTGCTAAACTAAAGCCCAGCAGCTGAGGCTCTCTGTATATATCTGAGAAGGTAGGTGCACATCTATTCTTCCATTTCAGCTTTCAAAAGTTTGAGGAGAAAGAGCTGGGTGTTGATGTTTGTTTGTTTGTTTTTTTAATCTTTTGCCAAGCTGTTTTCTTTCACATTAACATGCTGTATTTGCCTGGCCAGTTTAGTATAGATACAGGTTTCTTCACTCCGCTCCCCCCCCCCCCCACCCCCCCCCC
>NW_024582073.1:13619723-13637764 GCF_017639235.1 Corvus kubaryi
CCACTATCTCAGGAAGCTTGCCCCAGTCTAAAATAAAACAGAATAGAAATATTGCTACCTTTTATTCAAGGCTGAACAGTGGGAGCTACTTCCACAAGGGCAAGATATACTCAACTAGACAAACCATTTTCTGGTCTCTGTGACAAGCAGAAGCTCCCCATCATCCCTGGGCTCTTCACCTGAGGAGTGGTTTGCCTCGGTGTATGGCAGAAAACAGTTCTTGCACCTGCACCACACTGCCTGTAAGAACACAGCCTGCTCCAGGACTCACACTACCAAGCTGAGCTCCAAGAAGTGGGGACAAACAGAGCACACAAGGAGATGATGTGATGAGCAACATACAGAAGTGTTATTGTGGCTAGAGGGAAACTGAGGACTCTGTATTCCTATGTGTACCTATTGTTCAAGAAAAAGCTGTTACTCCTTTTAAAAGGCAGTGTTCAGTAACTGACTTGAGGATCACACTTTCTTTAGATAAGTACATCACATGAAGTGTTAGCAGGAAGCAAGAGGTGTAAGCAGAGAGCAAATGTGGCCGGCAACCCTGGCCACTCATGTAGTCTGTACAAGTCTGGGGCATCAATAAATGTATAAAAGTAACAACAGCTTTTGCAGGAGAGAATTGGAGAAGATCACCCAAAGGCAAGTAAGGTCATCTTGTCATTGGTACACTCTACAGGCACATGGAAGACTACCAGGGACTAAAACTTGGATCCTTTGCATCCCCATGAGTGTTGTAAACACCTAACTATTGGCTAGTTTTGGGGAGGGAACACACATTTCCATATCTTTGCACAACAAAACTTTCAAAAGATTTATTTTCATCCTTGTGTAAAGAAACAAACATAATTTTAAATCTCAGAATTTCAAGGAACAGAACGATTGTTTACGACACATGTTTGTAAAGAAAATAGTGCAGTTACGTCAAAGTTCGTCATTTACCCTTACAGTACAAAGGTAAAGAGCCTTCAAACTATGCTGTTGAACTAAGAGCCAACGACAGCTACATTTTAACCTTGCATTCAAAAAAAACCCCCAAAAAACTTGACCATAACTATAAGGAGGCCTACTTGCCCCATCTACTGGTCATTGGGAAGACTGGATTTACACTGCAATTAAAAGGATTACCACCGAAGCCAAAATTCAGTTAATTCTCAGGTTATCAATTCTAAATTTAAACACATGTGGAAGTGCTATTGAGTAGTAAGTAGTAAGCACATGAGTGCTCTACCAAACTGGAGCCTGAGGCCAATTATTTAGCACAGCAGAAACAGAAATTACAAACAAAGAGAAAAATGTATTATTTTTGAAGGAAATACTTGGGCAGTCTGTTCAGTAACACTACCTTGTTAACCTCGAAAAATTAAATATATATGCTTTCTTTTGTTCTGAAGTGGGCCAAGGTAAATTAATGCTATAAGATAGCAGCCTGCAAAACCCTTGTCACAAAGGAGCAATATATACTGCAGCTCAGTAAGGTCATCACAGGGTTACCATGCCATCTTAGGGTTTTTTTTAAATAAGTATTTGTTTAATAAATAGTTAGATAGCAAGTTAGGTTTCCTAAAGGCCTGTTGACCTTATATTTTTCTTCTCTGCATGCAGTGCATCCATCCTTCTGAAGTGGGTCTATGCCTTTGAGGAACAGGCTGATGTCTAAGGGAAAACATAAAGTTTGGGTTAACTCGATGAGACCTTTTACACTACCCCAGGAGCAAGACTTGCTGGATTTCTCTCTTTTAGCACATGCCTCACTCTCATCATGTTGTTCAAGGGCAGTGCCTGCACTAGTACTGTAGCATCCCTCTCCTCCATGACCTCCCATGCTGGTCGCAGGTTCAATCAGACGTGCTTAGAGAAAAGCTGCAGCCAAGGGAAAGACCATAAGATACCCTGGCAGCAAGCTTCTTACCAGGTAACCCAATATACCTGCCATCTGACTCACCATGAGATCTTACACACAGCCATCCTCCCTCCATGTGACCCCAGCAAGCCCCTGACAGTCTGCTTAGGCAGATACTCAGTATGCAACTATATTTCCTGTAAGGCACACAAACCTCCTTCTCAAAGGACTTCTGGGTTTTGTAGATTCTAAGCAGAAACAGGACTATCAGCATGTCTATCTAGGCCCAGGCATGAAAGTTCAGAGAGGAGTTATTGTCACACCACAACAGAGAATGATGAACCATCTTCTTCAGCAAGCAGAGCTCAATATTGTCTTCCGGAAGCACAGGTGCAACCTTCTGTTTTGAGGAGCTATGACCCTAGTTACCCAGGAAATTCTGTGAGAATAAACTGGCCACAGCAGGGAATAGACTGTTAAGGAGGAGAAGGAACAGCATCCCCACTGAGGTTCATTCAACTCAGCTGATAACTACATTTAAATATATAATTTCTATAGCAGACAGGGAAAGAAAACATTGGCAGTAGATCTAGACCTGCTGGTAAGCCAAGTGATGGGTTGTATATGAAATTTCAGAAAGTACATGCACTACTCTGAAGATCAGCACAAAAGCTTTGCTTAGCCTCCTCCCAGAAGTGTATTTTAGGATGAGTTATTTGCCTTAAGGGTATGGTCAAATGTTTCAGAAATCGCTGGAGTCCAAACTCTATAATGTAAAAACCAATGGACAACAGTGCCTTGGTGCAAATGCTTGCACAGCCTCACAATTACATTGTAAGCTGGCATCCAGTATTTCTAGATGACATCCCTAGAGGTCACAAAAATGGCCAAGAGATTTTTCAGCTGAAGCATGTAATATCTAACACCTCAGTCATCTAGGGACTGAGGTAAAAGAAATACTGTCGGTGTCCAGAAGTGTCTGCAAGGAAAGTCCACTGAAGGCAGGTCCTGAGCTCTCTGAGTTCTCTGAGCATCATGAGCCTGCTGAGAGATCCCCTGCAGGCACACAACTCATTGGCATACTTGCACTAGACATCAGGGGAACCAAACAGCTGACAGCTAAGGTGTCACCTGGGACAGTGCACAGAAATGGGGACTACAGGCAGTGCCCACAGCTGCTTGCAGTGCAAGTCGGTTTCCTGAAGAGCAGGTGTTTTGGGAGTCCTGTATCAAAGTTCACCTGACTTCCTCAGTAATTCCTCATCTGCGTGGGACAAGTAGCACAGCTTAAGAGTATTTCAATTCTTCAGCCTATATAACACTGAGTAATGGGAGAAAGGCCAGTATTTACACCTGAGAAAACAGGTGCCAACTCTGCCTGGGCTTGTGAATTCATGCACAACTCTCCATGTGTGAAGACCCACCCAAGAAATACAACTCCTAACAGCTCAGGGTTCCTCTGTCCTGAGAGGATGTACAACATTTAGCTCCCCCAAGCTTCAACCCTGTTGTGCTGGGAGGAGCCCTGAGAGCAGCCGGTCATGTGGAAGGTACAAGAAAAGGAGCCATCACAGACAGCTGTGAAAGAGGTAACCCTGCTGAAGGAAGACACTGAGAGAATGCTGGCCCATTTTTAATAAGCACATAGTACTGCTCTCAAAAGCAGCCTCCACAGCAGACAAGAGTAAGATTTCATTAATTCTCTAGTCCCTCATGGCAGACACCTTCAACAGACCAAGTTCTGGCTTATTAGGCTAGGAAAACCCACTTTGTTCCCTATGCAAACCAGATTTAGACATCTGACTTATATAATGGGCCCAAAGTTTATTATGTCAATCCAAACTGATAAGTAATCCCAAAACTAGCAAAAGCAAATGCTTGGCAAGAGCTTTGAATATAAACCAGGCTCTAATTGAAAGCTATGACCATGACTGCAAATAAACCATTTATTCTTTCTTTTACTGTTGCTATCAATGTACATGAGACAATCCTTATCCCACAACTTCCCAATTTCTGCCCCTTTATCAGTGTTCAGAAACAATCCTCAATTGTTATTTGCATTGCACTAGATAGATTGAGGACCCTTTTTTTTCCTTTTTGTAAAACAAGGTGAATGAAACATCCTTGTTCCTGGTTGTGAATAATTCTATAATGAATTATGTTAGTTACATACAGTACCTTTGAGGGGGGAAAACATAGCACTGTTCTCTGAAGGAATTTTCTTGGTTACATAACAGAACTAAACATCATTTGTCTTACCTTTTAACTTTTTCCTGGGAAGAAAGTCTGTATTCTTCAGCTGTGAACTTAGGTTACTGCTTTTTTTCAGGAGTTTTGTTTCATTTTTTTTGTTTCATAATAAGAAAAATGCACAAGAAGGATACAAAGACAGGGTTCTCTAGAGACTGAGCCACATATTTTATATCAAAAGAAAAGTTGTTTCACTGGAATATAAGCAGCACAGAAAATGCTAAATGAGAAGTTTCACTCTACATCTAGACACTTAGGAATAGGCAATTATCCAGCTGGCTAGTCCCTGTTTTGGGGGTTCTTCTGGAGTACAGGGGTAACTATATCTTTAGCCGCAGACATACTAAAATTCAAGTTAAAAGAAATAGGCAAAAATAGTATATCACTTCTGACTACTACCACAAGCATTAAAAATATTCTTAAACATGCCACTCACCAGGAAATAAACATCAGAAGGAACTGGAAATCACTGCTTTGTCACCACTCAGCTCTGACACTGTTGCTTTTGACCTCCTTGCAGAAGTCCAGCAGCACCTTTCCAAGCACCACCTGCACCAGGGCACACTGTAATGTCCCACAGGATCAGCCAGCTCTCTTTGACATAAAACTAGGCATAGGTGCTAGAATCAGCCCAGAGGCCGAGTCCCAGCTGGCACATCTAAAATGATTTCCAACCCAAGGGAAATGAGAGAGGAGTGTTTGAAAAGACCTTGTGTGGAGAGACTTTCCAAATGTTAGTAGCCCTCCTTTAGAGAAACAGAAATACTGACTAGGCTGAAGACCAACAGATGGTGTGGACTGTTGGAGGTGTACTGGAGGGATGATTCTCTCCTTGTTGTGGACTGGGCTGGGCTGGGCTGAGCAGTCCCCATTCCTTTGCTGGTGAGTTTGCACAAACATGACTGTGGCTCTTGTTTTGCTGGGTGGAAAGAGATGTGACTACCACTCATGCCTCACTGCATGGTTGCCTTCCCACTGCTAAAGCCCTCCTGTCAGTGAGGCTTCAAAATGGAGTATGGCTGACCAGTTCACCCAGAAATAGCTCCTCACTTCCCCTCTTCAAATACCTCTTCAAAAGTCTGTCCCATTCATACTCTCACTAGGAGAGCACTCCTTCATCTGTAGTGGGGAAAGCAAATAGAACTCTCTAGATTTTCTTTGATTTGAATGAGAGTGTTCATTGAACAGGCCCTGCTCAGGTAAAGACTGAGAGTTCACCATGACCTTCCACTTCCTTAAAAATACTGCAGGCTGAATAGAGCCTCCTGGCAAGACAGATGAATCCGGTCACTGGCATGTATATCTCAGTGTTGGTACCCTCAAGAGAGAACAGAGACTTATTCTAGCACTCATTTATTATGTCATCTAGTAAGTAACACACAGCAAAGGGACAAACGTGAACCCTTGAATCCCTGTAAGGATGTTTTTTCTCTAGGGCAGGCATGTTAAGTCCAGAGATATCAATACCATAGTGCCTGGTATAATTGAATGAGCTTTGTACCAACACACATAATGATACTACCACCTACACTTCAGACAAGTAGGTACTGATTCTGCAGTGCTCCCAGAGGTGATCTTGTGTACTGACTTATCTAAACTTGAGGAACTAGCTTCAAGACAGCACATAATCCTGAGACACCCTCACACCATATAATCCTTAGCACCTTGATCTGACTCCGGAGTTACCCTGCTTTGAGCAGGGAATTGGATTAGATGACCTCCAAGTGCCATTTACAGTGTACAGTCTGTGATTTCCTGATACCACTGCTTTTGAGACAGAACATTGTGAAGAAGCAATGGAAAGACCTCAGATTTGAGACGGAGGGTTCAATTACAATGAACATAATTCTGGCAAAGACTCTTGATGGCCCTTGTGATCAATGAAATGCAAACACAGTGGAAAAACACTGGATAGATGCCTAAAATTCAGAGCAGACTTGTGGGCTTATGCTTTCACTTTGATGCAAGGATATCCTTTCCTGTGCATAATTCCTCTTCAGAAACTCCCTGTCACTTCCCACAACAGCAAATATACAGAACAACATTCTGCTAAACAGAGTATTTCCCCAGATGCCCAGAATCTGCAAATATAAGTGTATATATTCCTTATTTTATATGAAGTATCACTGTGATGTTTTCCACAATGATACAAGATGGTAAAGTCATTAGAATGATGAGGAAGACTTTTAACATAACAGCTAGCATTCAGCACAGAAATATTCATATGAAGCTGTCCATAAACGATACACACTTAGAATACTCAGATCATTTTAAGGGCTGTCCCCTGCTGTGTTTCAGGAAGAGAAGTTTAATGGTAACACGACAGTCAACACATTAACTAACACTAGAAAACAGAGAGTACAAGTCCTCTGTCCATCCAGGTAAAATTAGCAAAGCAGAGATAAATATTATCATACCTCTTGTATACAGCAGTTTCATAACTTCATAAGCTTTTCATACACAAAGGAGGCTATTCACCCAGAACACAGTGTTGAAAATGTCAGAAGTTATTTTCAGATAGTTGGGATCTGAAAGCCTTGCTTGGGATCTATTTCAGGACAGAGTGAAGAAGATTGCTATACTATAAGTAGAAACTATAATTTTTTCCGTGATTTCCTCAATCTCAAAAATCACAGAGGAGACAAAATTGCTGAATCCTTAAAGAATTAAGTGGTTGAAGGCTCCTCTCTGTTGTAGATACTTGCCCCAAGAGCCATGGTTCTAAGCAAGGCAGTCCCAAATGTCTCTTTGGAATTAAACTGTTTTTGTGGTTATACATCCCTGTACTACGAGCAGAACAGTTAACATGGACACTTCTGGTACTGGCACTGTCTGCCAGCAAACATAAGCAGGAAAAATAATCTAGAAGATGAGAAACTTCACATAGGTTTAGGGCTAGAATTAGAACCTAGTTGTGGAGATTCATGGTAGTTTCAACAGAGTTGCATGCAAACTTATTTTATCTTGGAAGACAGAAAATAACAGGAACAAAATACTTTTTGCTCTTTTGAGACTTAGAGATGATCAGAACTTTAGCTAGACCATGCCATCACAGGAAGATTCCTGAAAAAGGGTGGGCAAAGTGACTGACAGTAAATAGGGCATGAAATGGGATAAAGTAAGACATCTTTAAAGTTTCTAGGATCCAACAGGGCATACAGATCACAATCCAAGTAGTTCCCAAAGGATGTGACAGTTCACAAATGAATCACAAAGTGCCATCAGCATCATTCAACTGAAACTGGTGACACAATTGAAAAATTGCATTTTTACCTTTATGTGTATCTCTTCTGTGATTCCAAAGGATTGAAGTGAAGGGAAACTTCTTATGCTCTTCAAAATAGTCATTATCTGGTTGTCATGCCTGCCTTGTCAGGAGCCTTTCTAAGCAATAGGCACCCAATGACCTGTGGAAACCAGAACTGCGTGTGAACGCTTTTGCATCCCCTAAATAATTTTTCTAATGAATGCAGATGTGACAATTCACTTAATCACATTTTGTCAATTGGGCTTGCTCACTGCCTTTCCTCTTCTCCAAGTCTGATGAGTGATGGTTTTTCTGACTAAAAAAATCCATCCTTGTGTTCTTGTACTGTTAACGGCAATTTTCTATTAGGAAGCCTGGTTCTTACGAGTCAATAATCAGCAGCAAAAGACAGGATGATTATAAACTCCTTAGCTTTTGAAATAAACTGATAGCAGCAAACATCTCTCCTTCCTGCCTGGACTGGAGAGGCAGGTCACTCTCCGATGTTTAGGTACTTCTAACAGAAATGGTTAATTTTATGTGCATCATGATGCATCCAGACAGAATGTCCAGGTACTTCTTTGGAAAACACCTGTCTACTTGTTCTACTTTCTGGAAAAATACAAGAATCATAGCAAACTGCGACATAAAGAAAAGTGGGGACAGTGAAAGGTCCCAAAGCAGAGTATTAATTGTACTACTTAATCAGGTAACAAGTTTGTCAACCTGACAGAAATTCAAGGGATATATTCCCTTTGGACATTAGCAAAGCATTTGGAATTATTTCACATGGGAAACAATTAGTAGCTGCAAGAACTGTAAGCCAAGCATGAAAGTAGCTAAAAGCAGAAATGACAAATGGGAAGTCATTGGCCTGGATGGATTTTACTGGTGGCGTTCCTCAAAAGACTGTCTCAAGACAAATTTAACGTAATTGTTTGGCACAAAAACCAAAGTATACTAATGAACTTTTCTGATTAAACAACTTGAGAGGCAATGTCAGAGCAAAAGAATAGCTGGAATGGTAGCTATGGGACAAAATTTAACTGCTAAGTGCAATAAGGAATAACAAGTTTTTCCAATGAACCAAAAATTTGTCAACTGAAAGCAACCAGGAGGAATTCTGAGACATATTGGTAGGATTGCCAGACTTTATGGGAACGTGTCCCTCAGATCCTCACAGTTCCTTACAGGCTCCTTCATTTAGTGGTGCTGCTGGCATTGTTGCTTTGATCCAAAAGCACAGAGAGGTAGGCAGGCAGGCAGCAGAGGCCACAAAAACACACAACCCATGCTAGAAACGTACAGAAAATGCAAGGAGTAAAAATGTCCCAAAGGTTCTGATGTGGCACATGGCATTTTGGATTGAACTATAAGCAATTCTTTGTTATATGGAACATCCAGCAAGCCCATGTTAGCCACTCACAGGATAACTCTAAGAATCAAAGACAGAAGCAGACAGTGACGATTCTAAGATTAGCTGCTTTCCAGGCTTCAGAGGACTCCTAATGATGCTGTTCAGCCAGAAATGGCACAAATTACAGTTCTTGTATGAACCTTTCTCATATCTGTAGATGTGAGGAGTTATGGACCTAGAGATGGCCTGCCACAATCACTGGCACTTGAAAATTCATATATAATAAGTAAGGGAGCAAATACTTCTGGTTAATATCCATAGTGGTTTCTCTTCATTCAGAGTTTCAGAGTGGAAGAATACATTCCTAAACTGTGTCTGAGCCATCCACTTGTGGATCACTGAGAACTCCTCCTACAGGAATTTCTGAAGCAATGGGAACACCTTCCTCCCCTACCTTGACTGGCATTGCTGATACTCACCTTTCTGAATTATGGGAAGAAGTTGATAGGAGGAACCTTTCCCTGTGACCTGGGCCCTGAAAGACACTTTTCAGCACGAGGTCCTTTCCAGCACAAATTATTCTGTGATGTTTGGCCTCTTAAGGTAGGCTAGAGCAAAGGACAGCTATGTAATTCCTCCTTAGATGCTCTCTTCTCATGATAACCTTTGTCTTGCCTAGGTACTTTCTTTAGGAAGGTTTGCTTCCAATCTGCTGGGGAGGAAACAGAAAAGAGGTCAAGAGGTATCCCAATTTGCTCTGCGAGCTGCAAAGCCTATAAAGGCTGTATTCCAATGGATTTATGTCCTATGTCCCTCATGCTCCCATTCAACTGACCAGTATGCTGTCTCCTCTTCATATCCAGCACTTCACTTCCAAGTGTTCCTCCAGGGCTACAGCAGTAACACTCTTCCCAGCAGTATCTCAAGTTCTATCTCGCCTCCTTTCACTGTGCCCCAGCCTCCTCTGCTCAGTGCCTGTAACTCTCTTAGAAGGCTTTTGGTTACTTTTTTGGCATGCCAAGGTCAAAAGGGAGGACCTATTGTTACAGAAAATAAGGGAAATAGCAACTCAAAATATTGAAAATTGCTGAGTCTCACAAAATTGCTGAGGCACCTGGCCATCAACAAAAGCTGATCACTTTTCTGCTTTTTTGTACAGCTGTACAAAACATTCATGTTGGGTTGGATTTCAACTTACTCAAATTTGCAGATCTTCTAAAAAATATTTGTATTGTGAAAAACAGATGAGTTTTCTGTTTGCCTCCCAAAATATAAAATTTCCGTTCTCAGAACATAGTATTTCAGCAGTAAAAATATCTGGGAAATTTCATTGTTATTTTCTTTTGGAAAAGATTCTTCAAAACATTTTAAATTCTTGAAACCAAAATACCTGATTCTCACACAAATTCAGACCAATTCTTCCTAACCTTGAGGAAAACTTCTCAGACAAGAAAAAAAAGTTTTCTAGAGCATCAAGAAACCCCACACTACTTTATTTACCTTCAATTGCAAAGAAGGGGAGCACTACTTATGGCTATTTTACAGATGGAACTGAAGCTCAAAGGCTGAATTACTTACCGGCTGCCAGACAAAAGCGTGGTGGAATGTGGAACTGACTACAACAGTCCTGTTTTCCAAGACAGTGTCTTAAACACTGCACCATTTTTCTTGCAAGGCCCACACAGTCTGCACTATGGAGAAAGAGACCTCGGATCACAGGGTGCTAAGGTTTGACCTGAACTTTGTGTTTTGCACTCACCTGTTGTACACTGTCCACCTAGAAACAGTATATATTCCACAGCACTTTCTCAGAAGCTGGAGAATAATTTCTTTCCACTAGCAAACATACTTTTTGGGTTGTGTGGCACAACAGAAAAAGCCAATACAGCTTTTCATTTACTGCTGTGTCTGCATGTTAACATGAAGGTCAGTAGGAGTGTACATAGTACAGAGAAAATGAGTAGTTAATTATTGCTAGACTGCAAGAAGGGAAAATACATGCTTTAATTTGGTTTCGAAAAGAGCAAATCATGAGAACAACTTCTTCTTCTGGACTGTTTTTTTGTAGGAGGGCATATATAGAGTAAAATCCACGATAACTGGAGACTCTTTGATGTGCTTTGAGTATCACAGATAAGAAAATCCCCCCTCATCATTTGGAATAATCTCAGTAAATAAATACAATATTCACCAAGAAAAATCCCACTTGATTTTTCAAAATCCTGTGGGATTTCTTTTGCTGAATATTATATTCATTTATCAAGATTGTTCCTTCTCACACGTGTATAATCTGGCAATTTGCCCATATCTTTTGCCATATTTACTCCTTCTCAAGTGTTTGTACTTGAGGGTTTCATTGCATCATCAACAGTCTGCAATGCTTCAAAACTAAGCTGTGTTTAGACCAAAATGCCAGAATTGCTCTTTATGGAACAAGTTTTAATAATTTCAAAACATCAGCATATAACAGGCCTAAACTTAGTACAACCAGTTTCTGTTGGGATCCCAAACCACTGTTTAAAACTTTTCTTCAGTCCTTCAAGGGCTAAAGGTATATTTGCTGTTCACTATATAAGGTATATTTACTACAGTCCAGCTATAGTAAGTAAGCAAAATGCATTCATAGAACAGATATTTTAAAATATTCTAAGAAGGCATTTTTATCAAAACAATCAGAACAACTTGACCAAAACCAGCAAATTTAGTTGTTCTGCAGAACACAGGCCTAGTCCCTCCCAATCACCAAATTAATAGTAGTTGAAGGTTATGAAAGTAGCAAAGAGCTCTTACTTCCAGAGCAAGGTAAGAATTCTGGAGAGCACAATTCACTACACTGAACTTCACCTGTCTCCACGAGCAGAACAAAGCAGTGTCTCAAAGCCAGCGGCAGGACTAGGACTTACCACATGAGATCAGCCAAGTCTCCAGGCAGCTGGCGCACGCCAGAGCAATCAGAAAATTTCAGTGTAAATTCTGGATAATTATTGCAGTACATTCCTTATTGACTTTACAGTTTTACCCAGACAGATAGCAAAAATTTGAAAAAGACATTCACCATCCTAATGCTTTAAAGACATGATCGATCGGCCCATTTTATTAGGTGGAACACGAGTGGGAAGTGATGCTCATTAATACCAAGGTACACCATTTTTAGAGTTTAGATTCACTTCGTAACACTCAGCTGATATGAACTGCTGCAAATTCTGTACAAATTGGCAATTACAAAACTTACCAAGCTTTTCTGCACCATAAGAGATTAGTGATCATGACCAACAGACATGTATAGTTCTATAAATACTAAGTAACTGAGTTCAGGAACTCATGTTTTGCAACATTTAAGTAATATGAAGGCAAAAGGCTCAGCACCTGCCACCTGCAGCCACTGTTCAGAAGTCATCTAACTTTTTATTGGCAAGATCCAGACCCAGCAAATTGCTCAACTTCACAAAGTAAACGAGTAGCAGAGATTGTCTTATCTCTTAACCCCAAACTAAGTAATTTCACATTCTCTGTCACATCATTTACCTTGATGGTTCCACACTACCATGATGTATATTTTTAAAGCATTTGTGTCACCAAGTGACAGAAGCTGCATAATTGAGCAATTCCCACATTCTCCTAAAAGTCTTCATTTTGCAGCTTGTCAGTTACAGATGGAGTTATCTGCATTTCAGCATTGTTTTATTTTCACTGAGGAGAAATTTCAGATGAAAAAACTTTGTTGAAATGGTCTGAGGCACTATGTTTTGTTCAAGAAAACAAAAAAGCAAGGCTCCCTCATTTTTTCAGTCTCACTGAAGAAAGGTTTAAATGATAAAAACCTCTTCATTTTTCAGCTCTATTCTTCTTTCTGCAGCAAACTCTGAATTACCTTTGTGACAATGTTGCTCTGTTCTCTGTAGTGAAACTTCAAACTGAAAGAGGGTAGGTTTAGATGAGATATGAGGAAGAAATTCTTCACTGTGAAGGGTGATGAAGCACTGGAACAGATAGTTCCAAGAAGCTGTGGATCCCCCATCCCTGGAAGTGTTCTAAGCCAACCTGGATGGAGCCCTGAACAGCCTGGTCTAGTGGAAGATGTCCCAGCTCATGGCAGCAGGGCTGGAACTAGATCATCTTTAAGGTGCCTTCCAACCCAAACCAATCTGTGATCCCTACACGGAATGAATACCCTCACTCTGGCTCCAACCACCATGCAAAATGACCCGAGAACTCAAAGGATTCAAACATGACCACATTTTCCCAGAAAGCAAACAGAAAATATTCTGATGCTTAGAGTGATAACAGAAGACTAAATAAAAAGTAACTCAGAGGAGGAAAGGTGTGTCTGAGTGGGAGAGTAGTGACAAAGACAGGTAGAAATGGAACAGCAAGTAGCAGAATGGCAGTTTGGAAAATAACACTGAAAACATGGAGTCTTTCATCTGTTGTCCCAATAAACTGTGTGATGTCCAAAAAATAACAAACATCTGCTAACGTTAGGAATAACACTCTCTGCGCATACATTTTTCAAAACATACAGGATCCTGCAGTGGTCTTTAAAATGTTTTATGTCATAATGCTACTTACTTAACGACATTAATTTTCTTCAAGTTGAGTCTGTTTTGCCTGCAAAAGTAACTGGTAGGCAATCTCCTTGTGCTTATCCAGACACATGAGCTTTGTCATTCTGTTTACTCCCCCAGCCCTGTGGAGGAGCAGGAGTAAGAAGAATGGCCAGGGGGGACACCTGGCAGGTGCCCAAGATACCTTCCATACACAGTTGCAAAACAATGAAAAAAAGTACACATTCATTTAAAAATTTTAATGTACAAATTTACACTTACCATGTTGTAACTTTCAAACTAGGGAGGAAATTAAAGCAGTCTGCATGATTTATTCTATTCATTATTACAAGTGTCTACAGATTAGAAAAAAATCCTTTTTCCTTTTCTCAAGGAAATAAATATTTCATGTCTATACTCTAGAATCATTCAGTTCTCTAAGAGTCTGTGAGCTATGCACCAGCATTCTCTCTTAAAACTAGCATGTTTTTATCTCTTGGGATTCCAACCAGTTGCCTTTGTTGCTCCTCATGCGCCCCCACAGCATATTCAGAATTCTCCTCCAGCGACACCCAAAGACACACTTTAGCGAAGGAAGAAGCAGCTGAAGATGTCCATCTTCAGTTTTGCAATACACCCAGCCGCCAACATTATTTTCTTCCAAATGGATCCGACCACACTTTTAACCCTACAAATCAAATATGAGAATACCAGCAGTTGATAATTAGACCGTTGGAGAAAAAAAAAAAACAAGAGGTCTGCTATTCCAGCATTGTGTATTAAGCAATGAAAGAAGCCAACAATTTCTGCACTGAATTCGCAACTCTGCTTAAACTTGCAAAGATATATAGAAAGACAACCTCATGTTGATCTTAAGCTTCAGATAATGGAAAAATCTATCACAGTCATAGGTAAGGTGTTCTGATATTGTTGGATCAATCCTTTAGAACTGCACCTTACACTTAAATTTGTCTAGCTTTCATTTTCAACTAATGGATCTCATAACTTATCAGCAGCTAAATTCAAATTAAAAAGTTATACTGAGGAGAACTGGTCATCAAGTACGTGCATCTTGGATAAATGAGCCAGTCCAATCCTCTTGAACATTCAGTAAAAAAGACAGGTTTACCAGATCTCTATTTCACAGTACCCTTCCAATACTTCCCTTCAGCATTTTACCACTTCCCTAAAAGGCACTAATGATCTAACCAATACATGTTGTAAGATCATGGTTTTAATCCTATTTGATTTTCCCCCGCTGCTGATGTGAGGCTTTTTCAAAAAAAAAATACACTACCCTTTAACATATTCAGATATTACCTGTTTCATCAAGACAGGCACTCTCACATCTTTAATCAAGAAGTGCCAACCTTGCATAATGAACAGCCATTCCATTTACCATTATGAAAAAATGAACTATCAAGAATAGTCTGCCATACTTGAATTTTACTGCCCTTGTATGCTTTTCTAAGGCTTCCACTAGCAACAGCAAGGATCCAAAAGCTATTAGCATTGCATTCCAAATTTTCCTTGATGTGTAGTGGATTTCTGCATGGCCCATCCATCCGTGAGGCTGGAAGGCACTGCCAAAGTGCTGGTGAACTGTGTTTCAGCAGAATTCAGTATTCCACAAAACTTTACAGCTACAGCTCAACCTATCCATAGTTCTTGTTTGCTCTGAGCTGGTTCAGAAGTGGAAACTGGCATCTATTTAAGAAAGTGTGAAGGCAACAGAAACTCTGCAATTTATTTGGCCAGTTAAGTCAATTTGAGTGTCACTAAACCCATAATTTTTTAGTGAGGAATTAGCCTGAAAAATAATTTAATGGCAAGTTTATTAAATATGTTTTCTCTGAATGTATTCTTCACTGTATTATTTAAATCCATATAAATATTTAGGCGTTACTTCAAGATGGTCTTTAAGACCATCAATGCAAACACATAAATCAAGTGTACCTGCAGGCTGAATATCCTCTTGAACAATACCAGCTCGGTTTATTGACTGTTCTTTCTCTGGAAAACACAAAAGAAAGGATACTACTGAAAAAAAGAAAATACCAGATATCTTGATTGCTCCCAATAAAAGAATCTTAAAAATTTTATTAATTCTAGATGCTACACCATAAATTCTGTTGGGTATCTACCTACACAATGCAAATGTAGTATTCCTACTTCACTAAGAAACTAATAGCTAGTATGTTTTGAGAGACTACATACAATAAGATAAGAATCTTAAAACAATGCCTACTGTTTAATAAAAGATGCCAAAACACCTTTCATGATCCCAACACTTAATGAATTACTTCTAGAAGCTATGATTCATATGCTCAACATGAAACTAGTCAAAAGTTTTTTTCCTTTGGACAATTCCCATTTTCAGGCCGTTGAAAGATCTTGTAAACAGATTTCATGACAGCACTTACAAAATTATTGCTTGTAAACTTTGTGAAATTCAGTATCTGAGGGATATTTCTCCATACATTGGGCCTGTTTCAGGCTTTTCTTTTTTCTCTGAAAGACTCAACCACTTTCAAGAAGAGAAATGGAGAAAATTATACTATTTTCCCTTACTAAATGCCCCTCCTTTTCTTACATACTTCACCACCACAGTGGTACTTTGAAGCAGGAAGTCAAAGCTCAGGTGAATTAACCTTTTGCCCACACAACTGAACTTCTGAGGCCTTTAAGAACCCGCAGGGTGCGTATTCTCAGAGGAAGCTCAGAACTAAGCTCACCTTAAAACTTAAATTTTTCATTATCCTATCCCACTGGGAATGCACTGGCACTACATGTTATCAGGCTGTCTAGGTACAAGCCTAATGCTACTGGAGTCTAGCAGGAATATCACAGTAATTGACTCTCTTGCAAGGGGACAGGCACTAGAGGCCGATCCACCTTCTCCAGTTCCGTTCACTGAGCATGGTAATTCCATTTCATCTTTTTTAGGAGACAAAATCTCAAGGAACTGTCTAATTTCAAAGGAAAAGGTACAAAACCCAGAAGGGGAGAACAGAATAGATTAGGGCAAGGAATGAGACTTCCTGTAGGATATGAAGGAAAAAGATATTTAGTCTTAAGTGGAAACCTAGATTAGAAGAGAGGCAGGGACCAAAACAGGAACCAATCTGAGAGTTCTGAGGACACACTTGGGTCGAGCAGCAGGAGCTGTTAACTGGTCAGGCAGAGAAACCAGTGCAAAGAAGTAAGAGATGATAAAATATGCAGATAGGACACAGAACAGTCATTAGGGAGACTGATGTGGGGCCTGCAAACTACTGGGAATGCAGGTAAGTGAAAGAAAGGACAACAAGGAAGATTGAGTCTTGGTGAGAGGAGAGCCACTGCACAGGATTGGGAAGGAGCCAAGTCTCACAATTTAGAAAATCAGGAAATCTGTGAAAATGTCACAAACAGAAGTTGTCAAACCACTGTTTTAATTAATCCATGTGGAAAAGGTCTGTGCTGAAGGTCTCACAGTTCCACAAACATAGCATCATCCTTCAATAAAAACTTGCTTTTAAGTTAAATTTTACTTCAGCTTTGATGCAAGGCCAAAGCCCCTCCAGTAAGATCAGTAAGTTTGTTATCCTTTTTTATTTTTCCTTCCTAGAAATCTTCAGTTGTCTTGGCAGATTAACCACATGTATCTTCATGTGATCAACTTGCTTAGTTTCATACAAATTAAAGTGAGGGGGCGAGGCTGGTTGCACCAGAACTTTTTCCTCCATTTCCTTTAGCAGTATTTCACAGAAGTCGAGGAGTAACAGGTGCTCCCCTATGGAATACCTGCCTGGAGCCACGGAGGCTTTGCACCTGGATCTGCAGGTGCTCTCTAGGGCTTCCTGGATTGAGTCAATTGTGGGCTTTTGCAGCTTTTCCTGGCAGGTGTTTCTGGCAGGAAAGCGGGGTTTTCCTCAGGTGTCAGTCTGAGAGACTCTGCAGACTGAGATCAGCTCTAGCAAATCATCACAACTGGTTGCCAAGTTTTAAATCACATTTTCAACTGCAGCTGGAAAACAAAACTCAAACAGCTCATAGAATCATTGAATAGTCTGGGTTCGAAGGGACCTTTAAAGACCATCTAGTCCACCTCTCCTGCACTGAGCAGGGACTTCTTCAGCTAGATCAAGTTGCTCAGAGCCCTGTCCAACCTGATTTTGAATGTTTCCAGGGATGGGACACCCACCACTCCTCTGGGCAACCTGTTCCAGTGGTTCACCACCATCATAACAAAAAAAAGTATTCATTCTGTCTACTCTGAATTTACCCCGTTTTAGTTTAAAACCATTACCCCTAGTCCTATTGCAACAGGCCCTACTAAAAAGTCTGCCCCAGCTTTCTTACAAGCTCTCTTTCAAGTGTTCTACAAGGTCTTCTCGAAGCCTTCTCTTCTCCAGGCTAAAGAATCCCCACTATCTCAGCCTTTCTGCATAGGAGAGATGCTCCAGCTCTCTGATCTCAATTTCTTCAACTGCATCTCAATCCTCTAAGAAACCCTGACGGGTGTTCTAAATCACGTGCTGGCCAATAACTCGAAATAAGGGTACTGCGAGCTGTATCATTTCGGGTTTTCAGGTACCTCCTAGGCGAGCAGGAAAGCCCTCGGGAGTCACTCAGAAGCAGCAGCCCCAGCATTCCCCCAAGCCCGGGCACAGACTGCGCCACGGCCGGGCCCAGCCACGGCCCCCGCGCAGGGACTCACTGTATTCCTCCGGAAGCAGCAGCGGCCGGAAGTAAATGGGGTAAAAGGCGGCTCCCACCACGGCCACGAAGGCGCCGAAGATGCCGAGGGTGCGGGAC
>NW_024582073.1:13638164-13752251 GCF_017639235.1 Corvus kubaryi
GCCGCCGCGCTGTCAGGCCGGCCCGGGCAGCCCGAGATGATGCGCCCCAGGCCCGCCGCCCCGCCCTAAAGCGCCTCGCCCGACAGCGGGAACGGGAGCTAGCCCGGGTCGCGACTGCGCTGGTAGCGCAGCGCCGAGGCGGGTGGGCGGGGGCCGCCGCGGAGCCGCCAGGGCAGCGGGCGGGCGCGGCCCTGCGCGGGGATCCCTCCCGGGCGCGCCGCTCCCGGGACGCCGCCCGGTGCCTGCTGTACGGAGCTGCGAGGAACCTCCAAAGAGCAGCGCAGCACGGCCGGCGCTCCGCGTCTCCTGGCCCAGCCCCTCCGCACCTGCGGCGGCGGAGCGAGGCCCTGCCCGGCTCTGCCCTACCCTGCCCTGCCCTACCCTGCCCTGCCCGGGTGGCGGCCCCTCCTCCAGGAAGCCGGATCTGCCGCATCCTTGTCGCCGGGCCGGCCGCCCAGTCCCGGGCGCGCTGGGCACCGCCGCAGCAGCAGCATGTGGCCCCCGGCCGAGCCCCGCGGCCCCCCTCAGCTGCTCCTCGTCCTCCTCACGGTGAGTGCCGCCGGCCCCGCACCTGCCCCCGCGCCCCGGCCCAGCCCGGCGTCGCGGCAGGGGCCGGTCTGTGCGGGGCCGCGGGTCGTACGCGCAGGGCGGAGGGAGCCGGCGTCCGGCGGTGCGCGGAGGGGCTCGGTGCCGGGGCCGCCCCTCGGAGCCAGCCCCCGGCTGTCCGGCCTGGCCCCGCGCCCCCTCCCAGCCCCCAGGGTCACGCTGCCTTACCGAGCTGGGGGACGCCGAGTCGGCACATCGAAGTGTTAAGCCTTCTGCCCTGGGTAACGATAAATTTCTGGAGTGAATAGAATGGGGAGGCCTTTGACATCTGCTTACAGAATGCCGACTGCGCATAGTGCTGCACTGGCTTATGGAAATAGCCGCTTTTTAGGGGCACCTACTAAAACTACTTTTTCATCTTTTATGCTGCTAAGCATAAGCTCTGGTCAAAGTCTTTGTATGCCTGTACTATGTTGGTGCTGATGGAAAGCAGCAAATCAATACCCCTTTTTGTCATGTCTTCACACATCTTAAAATGTAGCATGATGTGTTGGGCATTTGCAGGTGAAGGACTGCGGTTATCTTCAGGTTCTGTGCAAACAGGTGCAGGTTTCATAGGGTTATGTGGAACTCGTGGAGGGTCCTGTTGAGATCAGCAAGTGAAAGAATACTTGCTCAATCATTTCTGTATTAAAATGTTCAGATTCCTAATACTTGCTGTGTTTGCCTCCCAAATTGATTTTTATACCAAGATCTGATGAGATGACTTGGGCTAATTCATTCAGATTCGGCAGGATTTAAGAAAAGAAAAAAAAAAACTTTTACAGCTTTAGTGGCTAAGTTGCCCCACACAACAAAGCCTTTATGTCTGCCTTGTTGAACTTTACATAGTTCATGGTAATATTTCGAATCAGCATAGCTGGCCTCTTTACTGTGCTGGGAAAGTTTTGTATTTAAGTCTCATAATCACTCTCAATGTGTAATTCTTTCATCCTTACTCTGTGTCAGAGGTGATGCACATTTAACTCTGCCCTATCTTACATAAGAAGAAGGGAAGAGGGTTCCTCACCAAGTAGGAGCATTTAAATGATAGACACTCCATGCACTGTGTAGAGGTAACCAAGTGGTAACGGAGACTCAGTCATGGTCTGAAAGTTTATGGTCTGCAGTCTCTGCCAGACCTCCATCGCTGTGGGGTTGCTCAGGGTTCTTTGCTCCATGCTGTTTACTGGATGAGCCTCCTGAAGGGTTTGTTAGGTGGGATGGAACAGCAGACTCAAATGTACTTCATGCATTTTGGCAGCACACACTTCAAGTAATACCCAGGGACCAAAGAATGCAAAGTAAAATCTCCTGTGGGGAGCCATTTAGCAGATCAGGCACTACAGGAAAGGCACTAGATCGGCAGAGCTGAAGCTAAACTTACGCATCAGCAGTCGTGGTGCATTGTGCTTAAGTGCTCTAGGAACATCATGGAAATTGTTCTGCAAATAACTGGCTTTGGGTTTCAGAGCTTACTGCTTTGGGATCCCCACCACAAAATTTCTGCCATTCACTGGAAATAAGATGAATGTATTCATGCACTGCTGGATATTTGTCAATGCACTGTGGCAGACCCAAACTGTCTTTGCTGGAGGCTAGTTCCCATCTCTCTGTATTGGATAACCACTGAGAAAATTGAGAGCTGGCTGTGTATGTTTTGACAGTAAGTGTGTGTGGTGTGGTAAGTACACAGTAGTACCCCTATGCTTTGCAGTATCTACCTGGTAGACTTTTATGTCTTGTGATACGCACATGGCATTGTGTTCATAGTATATTACCCTCTTCCTCATGGCACAGCCCCCATATCACAAAGATTAAGCTACTTACAAGCACTCTTTATTGTAAGATCAAGAAATATGAATTATAACCATCAAGTACAAGAGGTTTAGGATGATCTGTTACGGCTGCTATGGGCTTTTAATGCTTTTGGAAGTATTTAAACCAAAGAGTTATTACATTGGAAATGTAAAAGAATAGTATCTTTTGTCAAGTCAGGCTCTGAAAGAGACTCAAATTAGTATTAAAATCAAGGCTCTCTCATCAACTTTTATCTCAATATTTGTGTATGTGTTTTATCCCAACATATGGTAGACACCATACTATGTGTTCCAATGGACACCAACCTCCTGTTGCTATTCATTTTTTAGCCCCTTCAGTTTGCATAGTTTTTACAATATCAAAAAATCACAGAATATTCTGAGTTGGAAGGGACCCACAAGTATCATCAAGTCCAACTCTTAAGTGAACGGCCCATAAAGGGATCAAACCCACAACCTTGGCATTATTAGCACCATGCTCTAACCAATATCCATTTTGTAGAGTGGGAAGTAAGGCAGAGAGGAAGGCTGTCACTCCGAGACTGCCTGTTGTAGAAAGCCAAAATACTGAGTTGCATAGTGTATTGTGTTTAGCATTTTTTAGTGTTTTGTTTGTTCAAGTTGTATATCTTGGTGCTTACATGTGTTTATCAGTGTTCAGCATCACTGCACATCTCGCTTGCAGTGTCTCTTGTCAGATTCAAGAAGATAAAGAGCATTTGGTTGCACTTACGGAAAGTGGTTCAAGTGACAAGTTCAGAAACCTAGGAACACTAAATAAATTCAGCGATCTAGAGCTACCCATCTGCTAGCAATGATATCTAGCTTTTTCATCTAAAAGTTCCCTCATTCAGTTACATCTTCCAATGTCTGCCCTTAATAAAGTCAAGGTCTTGAAGTAAATAACCCCTCTATGCATAGTTGTGTTCCACTAACAACCCTTGAGCTCTTTTGTGCCTCTAAGGAGGCAGGGAACGGAGGGAAAAATAACCTTTGATGACACAGTTAAATCCAAAATCCTCATCTGTATGAACAAGGAAGTAGTGTAGGACTTAGTTCTGACTTTTCCTAATATTAACACCTTCACAGGCCTTCCTGGCTTGATGTTTTTTCAGTGTAGCTCTCAAGGAGTGTCAACGTATTTTTAAGAAATAAAAAGAGTTTATCATTAGGCACTTCTACTGATCCCCATATTGGACTGTGGGCAAGTCCTCCAGGTGCACAATACACAGTTTCTATGATTAGTTGAATCATAATCATATGATTAGAAATGTATTAATGACTAGGCCAAACCTTTTAAATATTTTGAAAATCACAATGAAAAATCCATCAATCCAAGATAAGTATCCAAGACAAATTTTATTTTAATTTGTTTAAGCTTAGCGAATTTAAAAGTTACCCAAGACAGATCTCATTTTGGGCAACCTTAATGACCATCTTCCCTGGTAATCCTAAGTGACAATTCTGAATATTTTAGAGCAAGGGGCCTGGTGGAGCTGCTGTGCTGGTGGCTGGCCCTCAGAGCTGAGTAATCCCCAGTATCCTTGGCAGTGCATCAAGCTGGATGCTGACTGCAGGGCAGAAAGAAAAGAAGCTGTTTGAAGCCTTAAAGACAAGAACTTTAGCGTAGAGGATATTCCTGTTGTATGTCTAGGCACTCACTCTCAAACTATATATAGCATACATAGCTGTGGAGAGCTGCTCAGATTTCCAAGTCCATCTTCAGGATAGGAACATGTCAAAAATGAAACACTTCATGAATATTAATTCATTCTCAGCAAACCTCTGTTGTTGTTTTCTCCTTCCGGGACCTGCATGACAGGTAACAGTATTAGCTAACTTTTTAAGAAGGTACAGAAACATCAGGCTAGGATGGCAATCCTAGGAAACAATGATACGACGAATACGTGCCAGTACCTTTCCGTGTACACTCCTTAGGCCTGATCCTAGGAACATGTGTAAATAGCATGACGTGTAAGTTGCTATCTTAGACCAGATTCCGCTTGCGTAAGGGCTGAAGGATACACCCTGTAAGTAAAATTTGTTTGTAGAGGCATGTGTAACTTGGAGAACTTGATGTAGGGAAGTTGTTACCATTAAAATCTTGATGGTGGCTCTCCAGTTATCCATGTCTGCTTGCTGTGTAAAAGAAACCTCATATTTTCAAGTTAAAAGTATGGTTTATAAACATGATTATGCAGTGTTCTGTTATTACTGTGAATATATAATCATATAAACTTAGATTCTTTGATTAACATGTTTGTGTTTGGGTTTTCTTCCAGAACTTTGTGATGTCCTTTGGAAAGGAGACATTACAGACAACAGCAGTTACTCCACAGTTTCAGAAAAATATGGATTATGTGGACTTTATCCATTTAAACATTTTAGAAAAGAAAGTTCTTAACAATTCTGAGGTTTCAGTTCAGTATTTATGTTCTAAGCCTTGTATTATCAGTTTGGAAGCAGTAGCTTCCTCCGAGTTCAGGACTGGTGTACCGGTGTATAGAAGGAGATGGAAGGATGAGAAGAACCTTTATGTTAGCAGAACTCGACAAGTACACTTGAAATTTCCAAGCATCATGGTTTACAGAGACGATTATATCATCAGAAACTCAATAATAGTGCACAGTGTGATACTGTACGCATGGATTAGTCACAAATCAGCTAGCAACTATGATGATGAGCAGAGTGAAGACTACCAGGCTGCGGTTGCCAAGAATTACACATTTTTAGAGGCAGTTCCACCTTTTGAACGGCCATATAAGGACCACAAAGTTTGTCTTCAGTGGGGTGCTGACTATTTGTGGATGCTCCAGGCGAATAGAATACCTCAGTGCCCTCACGAAAGTGGTAGGTGCACTTTTTTTCCTCACGGAAACTAATAACATCTCTGGTAAACTGTTAAAAAGTGCCTACTGGTAGTAAATAGTAAATGTTACATACAGTGGTTTACTTGGGAAGCGTTGTTGAACATGTAATCTCCGTAACTGTGAGGTTAGAGTTGCTGAAGCCATCCTGTTCTTCAGATTGTTTCTTCACAGCCAGCCTGGAGGTTGGTAGCAGGCTGGCCCTCTATTTTCTAAGCATATTCAAACAACTTTAGTCAAAACCCAGCAGTGTCAGTGGACATCATTCCTTTATCTTCAGAGAGAGTTGTTCAGTCCCTTGCTGCATTATTTCAGAGTCAGTTCTGCAGTTCATGCACACATAATTCTCGAACAAGTAGTCTTCTTCTGCTTAAGATGATGGCCTCACACTCAGAAACATATTTTCAGGTCTTTGTAGTGAACTAAACTTTATAGCACCATGTTTTTTTCCCCTAGAACCATTATGAACAAGCATTTTAGGAAAAAAAATAGTGTTTTTAAATAAAAAAGCATGTGTTGCCAACTGTATAGATTACTGAAACAACTTTGCTTTCTAAACTTTTTTTTCTGCCTATCTTTAGCTTTACACTTGCTGAGAATTCTTTTTGCCCTCAATGCATACTCAAAGCAGAACCTAAAAAGAAAGCCCATTTGTTCCTAAATTGTTCTCTCCTAGAAAATCCCATAATGGTATTTGTGTCATTTATTTTCGCTACATTTGCATATAAATGCTCTGAAGAAGAACAGGGAACATCTTGCTTCCCTTAGGGGCTTTCTAAAATACTTGTTGGAGACAGCATGTGCTATCTGACAACACTGTGAAACATCTTATTGTCTGTGTTATCTATTTCTTAAATCAGTATAATAGACAATAGGAGGAAATAATATTCAAATTTTGTTTCTTAAAATAATATTGTAACAAATTGCTTAGGGTTTGGTTTATTTTGTTGTTTTCTTGGGGTTTTTTGTTTGGTTTTTGGGTTTCTCTAGGCAAGCTGATGATACATCATGGCCTTGAAGATTTTTCTCCTGTTTCTCAGGAGGGGCAGCTTCATCAGTTTTATTACAGGATTATCCATATCAGTTAAGAACAGAATTGGTATCTATGCATACGTATAATATAGAGAGGTGCAAGTGGAGACCAAGTCCAAGAGATGTGGAGTAATGTCACTTAGGCTTGACCAAAGATAGGATGAGATTTAAATGAGTAACATAAATTAAGACTTCTTGTTTGCTAACTGGTTCTTTAAGTATCTTAGATTTAAATAAGTCTGCTCTTTCCCTGCTTCTAATTCCATCTGGAAACAGGCTCAATTTCACTTTTCATGGGTTATTTGGTCCAAGACTGTAATGTGTTTAATAGCAGCAACTATTTAACTACAAGTGAACTTGTGTTTAAGGATTTATTGAAAGTTTGTATTAACTTTTAATCTGTTGTGTGATTTAAATGTTTGACTGTAGGAGTGTGATCTTATTAATTAGTTACCAATGCTTTCTGTCTGTCAGATAAAGAAAGATTGTATTTTGCAGATGGTGTCCAGCTTCTCGAATTTATATATGCTTCCAGTGGAGAAAAAACAGGAATTGTGAAGAAATTTGAACAGTTTGAAAACAGAGAACTTGAGACAGTCAGACAACATCAGATTGATTATCCCATGTAAGTATATGCAAGCAATTGAACGGGGCTGTATTTGGGTTTCGAAGGCTATAGAATGTACTTAAACTCTTGGACTATACCACAAATTAAAGGAATACTGCCTAGTTTGAGAAAAGGTGCCAAAGGAACCTAGTTAGCAGACCCTTCTGATTCCAGTTTTGGACAGGCTTAAGCTGAACCTCAGGAAGATACTTACAGTATGTGTTAGTGCAGTGCTGTGTAGGAGGTGTGACTGGTAGGTGTCACTGAATGGGTTAGGTACAGTTAGGAGGCTGTTAGCTGTATCCTGCGGTCATGATCAGACTGCTGCCTCATGACTAGCTAACCTGGGGTTTTCTGCATTACAGACAGATCTGCATTTCTAACATTGTTTGCAGACCAAGAGCAGAGTAGGATTTCTTGCAAGGGCAAGCGGCATGAACAGCTTTATCCCTATAAATTCACACTGTAGTGTATTTTGCAGCTGACAAGCCCTTAGTGATAGAATCCTCTGCCTAGATAAGTCTTCCAGTTTGAGCTCACTCCAATTCCTTCTACCACTGCTGTGTAAACTCTCCTATTTAGACAGGAGTACAACTCCTTAGCCCCTGCACACTTTTCAGTTACAGAGAAATCACTCTCGTAAGGTCATCTTGCTCAACTCTGGTCCCCCTTCCCAAAACTGTCACAACTCTTCAGTCATATTTTGCAACTTGAGGGGAAAAGAGATATATAAATATACCTCCCTTCCACCAGATCCTCTTACCCTGGCAACATCATTACAGAAGTAAGAAATGATTGCAGGAACTGGAACTTGCCTGCTGGTTTGCATTTGGCCTGCGGCCACAAGAAGAGTGCCGAAGAAGACTTGCCAGAGAGCACAGGTTGCATGCAAATTACTAGCTCTCAAACCATAAATGAAGCCATAAGTACAGAGCAATTTTTAGCTCCTGGTCTCTTCAGGATGGGTCTGCTGCCCTTTGCTCACCAACACAGTTGCATTCTGCTTCTGGCACTGAGGCACTCAAGCTCTTATTTAGAGTATATGGCATGAATTTATGCAGCTTTGTACCCACTCCACATAGTTCTTGCCTTCAGGTGATGTCTTCAGTGTGTGTCGTGGCTGTGTGACAGGACAGTGGTTCCCCACTCTACAAAAGGTCAACAGAAGCAGATGGATCTAGCTGAGGTGACTTGTTTGGCTCAATCAGGGAGTTGTAAAGAAAGAGCCCGAGATAGGTAACTGTCATTTGAGGTGGAGAGCCTTAGGGCAGGCTGGGACTGTAAGGGACTACTCAAACTGTTTGGCATTCTGCAGCAATGGGGATACGAAATGAGTCAGCATTGTCCCAAACTCTGTCCCAAAAAATGTGTCCAGAACAAATACGGTCTCAGACTGGCAGTCAAGGGTTGAATGGAGACTGAGGCAATTGAGTTTGCTGTATTGGCAGAGATGATAGATGAAAAGAACAATATATAAGCATGGATACATGAGCAGTATTTCTGGAAGCACAATGTTTGCCTGTAGGTCCTAACAATCAATATACAAGTGATTGTCATTTACAAACCTTTCTACCTCATCCATGTACCATCTCTGGAGAAAATAGTGTTATTAGCTATTTGAGGCATAGTTTCCATTAGGGAAAACTTAATCACCCTTGAATTTTTTTTTAAAGCAGGAAAGCAGGTGTTCGGCTTTCAGACCTACAGTGGTTTAGTTTAGGAAAAGATACAAGGTACTCATGCTAAGCAATTTCTTGAGAGAGAAGCAAGGCAAGCTGACCCAATTCTAAAATATTATAAACAAATATTGACCATTTTTATTGATTATAGAAATGCAAAAGGTCATTAAGTCTCTTTCTGAAGGTCACTAAGAAAAGTGAACTATTTCATCAGATATGATAATAATTATAATGTTTTGCTGAATTGTACATTGGAGGTACAATTTTCAAAGTCATTCAGCATTGACCTAACTGCTGTGGCAATGTTACAGGAATAAGTGATCAAATTTCTGTTAAGAGCATGGAAGCAGATTTAGTCTGGCACAGAGGAACTCCTTAAAATTAGAGACTGTGGTATAAATTCTGCTTTTAGTGCCTCAACCAGCTTTGAACGGAAATTTCTAAGTACATAGCACTTAGAACACTGTTGGTGTTTGTTTTTTTATTTTGCACTGTTCATAGTTTGCAGAGGCTCTGCCTTTATTTATCCTATGATACTTCTGTGACACCTATTCATACCTATCTGCACTGTCCAGAGATTGGATTCATTTTTAACTGCTTCTCCCAAGCACATTTTCACAGTTCTCTTTTAGTATAGAAGACACAGCTTATAGTTTTTACTGGCTTTGACAATCAAGGTGACAAGACCATGCATCTGGGGATTTGGTTCTGTAGTCTGTATGTGGGAGGTTGGCTCCAGTTTTTCTCGGTTGTGTTTTCAGTTCCTTGTTGATGTGGGATCTGGAAGCAGCTCTGACCCAGCATTCTGGAATTGATTCAGATAATGCTTCCTTACTCTCTTCTCCTGTTGTTACCACAAAAGTCTGCCGTTAGAGATCAAAGATCCAAGAGTCTTAAGTGTGGTTGTTCTGAGGGTTTTCAATGCAGAGGATTTTTTCTATTCTGAAGATTACATGTGTGAAACAGATTTGCTAAATTAAAGTGAAATGCATGCTTTTCAAATTATATAGAGAGATTTCTCATCAGGAGTGGATTTTTTGTTTGTTTTTGCTCATGCAGGTTCACCGTTTCAATCTGGCTGTATCTACTCCATCACTGTGAAAAGGATCTGTGTGGTATACTGTATTTTATTGATTCAAAAGAAATGTATGGTACTCCTGCTGTATTTCTAAATGAGGAAGGTAAGGGATATTATTAATGGCTTTCAGAAGAGGTCTAATACAGTCTTTTTAGATCTGTGCCTAGGAATAACATTTATAAAAGTATGTTATCAGACCTATTTTGTGAAATTGATCCCTTGCAAAATGCATCTTTTTGACTATAATGTCTCAGTAGGAAAGTAGCTACTAAATTAACAGAAGACTGAGAAGTAGTTGCATAGCATCTAGTCTTGGCAAACTTCAGGAAATGCCTGCTTTGTCAGGAGAATAGCCTGAATCTTACAGCCAGGAACATAAACTGAGATTAAACAGTCTGACCTGTTACCTCAATGAACAAGCTTTCTTGTTATTATTGAAGTGTTATTTTAAATTGATCTTAATTCCTATATACATACAACATAAAAAGTTTTGATAATTTGAAGTAACCTCAGAAAAAGCCCAAATCATTCAAGGTCTTGCCTGCATTGCAGTGTTCAAGAATCAGTCTGTTTCCCTGATCCAGAGGAAAGAGGTAGCACTGTCTTAGTCTCACAAAACTTGCAGTAGGGGGTCTATTCTTGTTAGAAGGCAGCTGGGAGCTGGCTGCCAGGCTCACAGAGGAAATAAGCATGCAGAGTTTTAAAAGTGCACACCTGGCTTTCTCATCATACGTTTTTTTCATCCTTCCTTGCAAGTTTGACAACTGACCTCTTCCTCTCTGTTATTTTTGTCATTTTCATTTTCTCTGTCATGTAGCCAATTTTGATAATTAATCTGTCCATTATAAACCAGATGCTTTTCTTTGAAGAACAAAAAACATGGAAGTTATCAGCTTGACCTTAGATTTATTTGGCAAGGTTTTAGGGCCAGTTTTATTCTCAGTGTTAGGCTAGATTATCATAATAGCCTGTCCTGGTCTTAAAAGCTCAGACCATGAGTGTAGCTTTTGCAGGTCCAAGAAGTGGAGGGTAGAGTCATCTTGTACTTGATCATTGCAGTCACATGTCACCAGTTGAGTGCTGAGTGGATGCCACTGTTTACTGGTCCCTCGTGCTGTTTACTGCAAGTCACAACTGCTTTCTGGTGTTGGAGATCAACTGTGGCAGCCTCCCTGTTTGCCTTAGATTTAGTCTGTTTAACCCTCAGACAGTTGGTTTTCAGTCTGTGGTTTCATGTGGGAGCCTGAGCATCAGCATCTGAGATGTGTAACTGAAATACTGTGGAGCACTGTCTGTGGGACTCTCTGAGAGCTGGTGTATGGGTTGGTAAGTGCCCACATTTCTGTTGTTGGTGATGAAGGGGCTGAAAAGGACAGAATCACTGTGAAGAATGCATTAATAAACCCATTCTTGCTGCTAATGTTTCTGTGGTGTTTATTTTCTTATTCTTCCTTTCTTGCTGTCAGGTTATGTGCATATTCAGATGCATCTCATGAGAGGGGATGACCTTGCAGTGAAAACTAGCTTCAGCCTTCCTCTGAAGCAGTGGTTTCGACTGGATATCTCCTTTAAGGGTGGACAGGTATGCTTGCTAATGAATTACAGGATCAAGGCTGAGATTTGTATAATTTGATTGTGCCTCTGACGACTCATTAGTAGCTGAGACTGAGAGAAATACTGTAAATTGTATATGCTGACAAAGCAAAAGAAAATGTAAAACTAGAAGTTGAGGACATGTTCAGACCATCCTGCTTTGGGAAATCAACTTTGATTAATTGAGTTGGATTGAGTGCACCCTCAGCAAGTTTTCTAATGACACCAAGCTGTGTGGTGTAGTTGAGATGCTGGAGGGAAGGGGTGCCATCCAGTGGACCTGGACAGGCTTGAGAGGTGGGCCAGTGTGAACCTTGTGATGTTCAACAAGTCCAATCCACCTGGGTCAGGGGATTCCCAAGCACAAACATGGGCTGGCCAGAGAGTAGGTTGAGAACAGCCCTGGGGAGAAGGACTTCAGGCTGTGGATTGAAAAAAAATCATTGAATCATTTGGGCTGGAAAAGACCTCAAAGATTATCGAGTCCAGCGTTTGACCAAACACCACGATACCAACTAAAACCAGAGCACTGAGTGTCACATCCACTTGTTCCTTGAACACTTCCAGGGATGATGACTCCACCACTAACACGGGCAGCCTGTTCCAGTGCTTGACAACCCTTTCAGTGAAGAAGTATTTCCTAACATCCAATCTAAACCTCCCCGGGAGCAACTTGATGCTGTAATAAATGTACCCTATAACATTTCTTTTATTGTAATTAATATTTTGTGCTCTTTTAGATTGAAGTAAGCAGTGTTGGGAAGAACTTGAAAAGACATCATCATCAATCTTTTACGTAAGCAGCATTTTCCCCTTTGTGGAGTAATATGTGTGTATATGTTCAGATACAGAGAATAGGAGGAGAGCACAAGTTTGTAACTGAGATTCCAGTTGATTTGAAAAATGTCCGTGGTCTTTTTCCACACTATGCTTTCAAAATCAGTTTGCTTTAATGTGCTTACATTAAGCACAAGCTGAGTATTTTTGTTAATGCCATGAGTTAACATGGTGCATGATCTAGAGTTTGATAACCCCCACTACAAGCTGATTGGCAGGTCAGTGGCATTAAGATCAGTCTTCAAATGAACTTTCGGTCTTACTGAAGTCTAGTTTTACTGTTGATGTGAGAGGTAGTATTAAACCAGGGAAATTGTTACTTGCTTTGCTTAGTTAGAGAGCAAAATTGCTACCAAAAGTATTCTTGCTCTGTTCTTTATTCTAAGCAACAGAATAATTTTTTAAATGGATCTTTAGTTGTTCTCTTTCACTATAATTTAAGATGGACTCTTTCTTGTGCAAATAACTAAAAAAGGCCACTGTTGATAAGGGAACTACCTAACAGTGAACTGCATGGCAAGTCAACCCTGACTGCAGGGTTGTTCCTTCTCTGCTGTGCTTTAAAAAACAGAAATTGATAAGTTGCAGATGATAACTCTTGGAGAAAGGTAACTTAAATTTTCATATGCTGATTTTAGAAAAGTGAAAGGGAAATGTGGAACTGAAAAAATTGAGGTTGAGTAATGATGCATAAAATATCAAAAGATACAGATCAGAAAAATAAAACGCCCTCCTGGTTTAATATGTTTGTAGACAAGGAATTTGTTAATTTTACTGCAAAATTTATCACACTAAATTGCAGAGTAGATTTTGAGAGTAAATAAATGAGAAAAGAAAAGGATACTGGCAATGAGCTTAAGACTGTCAGTTGCAGAAATTCTGAGAAATACTAATTTCTCTTTCTTCTTTCACAGTACCTCTAGATAGTGAGCTTACTTCTCTTTCATGTTCTCAAGTTTTAGGGAAGATTTCTATTATGATGACACTGCTGGATACTTTGTTCTTGGGGGCAGTGGGTATGTAAATGGTATTGAAGCGTTTTTTGGACCTGTGAAATATTATCGTCTCAGTGTGTTGGAAACAGAACAGGTAAGCAGAAGCACTACTTGGAAATGTTGAAATATTAGCAGCCAACTATGACTCTATTTTATTTTTTCAGATGGAGTGCTCATCAGGTGATAAACTAGGGATGAAACACCATAGTATCTGGGAACATATGTCATATATGATAATTTTCTGTTGAAATCTAGCAGTATTAGTTACCATTTCAAATGCTAAATGATAATATTTCGGGAAGTGTGTGTGTAAAGGAGTGTTTGTAAATCTATATTTAATAAGGATGTATTTTCAGTATTGCTTTGTTCGCAGAGTTTCTGATGATACGGAGTTGGACACATTTGATTAATCTATGGTTTTGATAAAACTGATGGTAAAAAGTCACATAGGTTTGGCCAGTTTTGGAAATTTGTCTGTGATTTTTGGCTTATGCTGACCATTTAAATAGACAATAGTCTACTGTGGCGAGCATCAGGTTGTCTGACACACTAATATGATGTGCCAGATAAGCTGATGGTAGTGAAGAATCTGTTTCCTTTTGTTATTTGTGTACAATGCATCTTTCTAGCTGAGCATGCACAACAACAGATACTGGCGATGTCATGTATCCATCATTTGCCTTTTTATAGATTTCTAACCCTCATCATGACAAAGACACAGTGGAACAAATTGAACTTTACTACGAGAGATGTATGGACATTCAAGAAATAGTTTATGACTACACATATATTGTAAGACAAGGCGAAAAAATGCGCAGAAGTTGTAAGTGTTGATCTGTGATGAATTCTAAACTGTCATCGTTGGAGACCTGTTTTCCGTCCTTTAATAATCTGGATATTGATCATCAAAAGTAAACTTTAATTCAGTCATAACAAGAAAAAAATGCAATTTGAAGAGTTTAGTCTTGTTACTGATAGCTAGAACTGGGGTTTTGTCCCTGCAAATACTTTTGTGTCATGGAATAAAAACTTAAATTATCTTGGTATGTCTTCTCTAATTAGAGAGGTTCATAAAGGGACAAAGAAATACTTTCAAGCTTTTATGTACGCTACGCAATTGCCTCTCTTCCATTTCATTTTTGAAATGACCCTAGAGGCAAATGGGTGGGTTTTGCTAGAATGTTTCTGCCAAAGTTGTCTTACATTCAGTAATTAACAGTTTTCTACCAAAGTGTCCACTTTGGTGAAAGAAGAATGACATAGCTTAAATGTGTGCTGAAAACTAGCTTATGTTTCTAACTAGAATTCGGTTGCATGCATTGTGACTGGAGTATGGAAGAAGAAATCTAAATGTATTTGTAAGTGGCCTGTGCTAGCTGGATGAATTTTTAGCACTGCTTTGTGTTAAGGGTGTGTTCATCTTGTCCATGAATTTTTAGTGTCCTAGAAACATCTTTTTTTCTGTCATAAACTTGTTAGCAAGACCAAAAAGTCAGCTTTCATGTCTTAAATATGTTGTTTTCTCTAGGTTACTATGAAAACTATTATTTGGAACTGATTCACAAATATGGAGAAAAATCCAAATGTGATGCTTTCATGTGGGGAAAAGAGCTCAGGGAAAAGTACCACACTTTGTTCAAACTGTTACAAGAGATGGATTTCAGTAGTCCAGATGGTAATCATGTTTCCTTTTTTTTTTTATTGCTCTTAAATAACTCAACAGTATTTGTTGTGTAGTTTAGTATCATTTGACTTATGTTCATGTGTTATACTTTTGTTTTTCATATCAGCTGACTTTATAAAGGAGTATTATGTGGCTTATATGTTGCAATATGCTGCAGATGAAAGGATGGCTTATTAGATAGAAGGAATCATAGAAGTATCCTTATGCTTTTAGTGGTTAGTTACTTTGAGATGGTCTTTTGGATTTTTATTCACTCTTCATATTCAATAATACCTTGTGTCTCTAGGAATTTTGTTTATCTATGTTGAGAATACCATTCAGCATGAGAAATAACAGAATCTGTCTGAGTCCCGTTAAATTAAGGAGGGGAAATTGGTTCCTAATTTTAACTCTTGCAATAACTGTGTGTCCTATATTTGATTTTTAGTGTTAGAAGATGGAAGTGATACAGTTGTAGAAGTTGGCCGGAGGATATTTGAGAAGGTTGTGAAAGGTCTGTCCAGCGCCAATGGCCTCAGCAATTTGGGCTCCTCTGTGCCTCTCCTGGTGGATTCCAGTTGTTGTGGATACCATAAGGCTTCCTATTTTCTTGCAGTTATATTTGAAACAGGGCTCGGTGTGTCTGTGGATCGTATAAAGGTACTACATTTAATATGTTCTGTTATGTCTGTGAAATCAATTACCTTTAAAGGCTTTTAAGAAATGGGATGATCAATTGAATTTAAAAAAGTGAAGTGGCCTTCAGACCTAGGTGGGGGTTGAAGGGATTCTCCAATAAAGCTACTAATTAATACCTTGATGGCAGTGATATCTATATGAAGGCCTGATGGTGGGAGACTTTATCCTGCTCAAGCAGAACAAGGAAATCAATGATTTAGTAAAGACCTAAAAATGGTGGTAAAGTGAACAGCATAGAGAGTACTGCTTTTCCTAGTCACTGTGGAGCTAGGATGAGTAAGAGCCCTTGAGGCATCCACAGTCATTTGAAGACAGGTAGGAAAAATGTCTCAGATCAGGCAAATCCGAAGTGGAAAGGTTGCATGGTACAGTCAGGAAAGAAGTCTGATTTTAGAGTGTGCAAAAATGTGACGCTGAGCATATTGTGGTCAAATGAGCAAGGGTAGGCAAAGTAGGACAGTTTTCTTTTGTAAAAAAGTGACCGTGCTTCAGCTGAGCAACTGCAGAGTTTGAGAACTCCTGACATCTTAGGCAGGTTGCAAATAACTGAAATGTTTCGATGTGATTCTATTGCGAGGTCAAATAAAGGGTAGATGTTCATATGTCCGGGGAAGAAGGCAACTCTAAAATTTCCATTAGATATTTAATTGTGATATAATAGTATAATATCAAACACTCATAAAGAGCAGATGATGTGTCTGTTGTGGATACAGGATTAGAAATCAGAAGAACCCCTGACAGGCCAATCAGAGACCGAGCTCACCTGCAATTCTTCAAAAACAAGAAACCTTAGACAGGAACGTTTTTTATACCCTAATTATAGAGTATACCTAGTGCTAATTATGGAGGCTAAGTCATTTTATCATTTGATCTGCTACAGATAGTGTAGGAAACAATTTAATATCCAGCACAGATGGGACACCACTGGTTTTCTTACTGTGTATGTAAAAAATAATAGTAGTGCTGAAAATGTTTTTTGGCAAATGTGTGGTGCATAGACCAACTAACATGTACCTCAAGGATGATTTGTGCTAAAACCTTATCAGCCATAGATCCCATCCTACTAGTCCTGTCAGAACTCTAGGATAAGATTCTCAAATGCTGTTTGTTAGCTTCCATATGTTTCCACTGAATTCGGTGTGAAAACTCCAGTTGGCATCAGTGGGAGTAGTTAAGTCACTGCTGAGTATAAAAAGTGTCAGAGTATAAACAACACTGTAGTAAAATGACATTAAAAAATTGCTGCACACTTAGTGGTGACAGAATAAATGCAATACTTGAAAAGTGTTTAGAGCCTAGTTTTTCTCTCAAGTCTTTCTGTGCAAACATAAGACATTTTAACTGCTTTAGGGCTGTGCTTGCTTCTGTAACTGTGTTTACATGATATAGCTAGTAAATCAGCTACGAGTATGAACATTCTGTTCCCTGTAAATCTCCTGCAAAGTGCTTAACTTGTGAGATGTGCAGTGAATTCACTCTTGTTTATGTCTGTTGATTTTTGCCAGGGACTGCTGTATAGTTTAGTTGGTGCTCAGGGGAACGAGAGACTTTCTGTGATGAATCTTGGCTATAAACATTACCAAGGCATTAATAACTATCCACTTGATTTGGAGCTGTCATATGCTTATTACAGTAATATTGCAATAAAGACATCCCTGGATCAACACAATATAAAAGGGGAACAGGTAAAAGAGTTATAAATATATCTGAATTTGTTTTCTGTGCAAGTTATTTTTCATATTTATTTTATGTGGCTAGAAGATTTTTGTCTTGATGTACAAATACTAGCTCATGTGATTTCAGTCCCTGCCTGTGGCAGGGGTGTTGGACTAAATGGTCTTTAAAAGTCCCTTCCAGCCCAAATCATTCTGTGATTCTATGATTGTTACAAAATCCCCCAAATTGTATGTAGATATCATTACTGTGTTTCTTAGGAAGGGGGAATCAAAATCAAAATCGGACTCAAATCCTCAGAATTGTCCACAAGCCTGTTTTTTGTTAAAGCCCAAGCCTTATTCTTGGGCCCTAAATCCTCACTCAGATTCTCAATTATTAATATAATTGGATGTGTTTATTAAGCAACTGATCTGCTGTTTCAGTAGACAGACATCATGAAGTTCCTACAAAAGATGAATTGTCCTCTCCATACTTACACCTTTTCTATAATCAAATTTAATGACTTGGTTAAATAGTTATCTGATAAAGTTACAATAAAATGATTTTAGAATAAGCTGCTAAACAGGAGGTAACAGAACTTTATTTGTAAAGAATAGTCGAGGTAGGTTAGTGCCAGAATCCTGGCTTATCAGAAAGAATGATTATTGTACAAAAGATAGAGAGATTTTAATTGCTGAAGAACTAAAAAAATCAGCAGATTTACCAAGATAAGAGTGCCGTGAGTCAGGTCTTCATCAAGCTTTCTGCTAGCTTTTTTTATCTTTTGAAAGAGATTTCTATAGAAATTAAAAATCCTTAAAATGCTTAAAAACACTTCTTTGTCATTTTTAAGTGCAATTAAAACCAAAAGATGGTTTGGGGTTTTTTTTTCACTTGTTGGGGTCTTGGTATATCTCTCTGTGTAGAGTGGACTTATAGTTTTGGAACAAATCAGTAAATGTTTTTTACAGTGGAAGTGAGAATAGTTCTTAATGCACTGGCCAGCAGAGGAGTGATGAGAATTTTAAAACTGAGAACTGATCGTGAATTTTTAGGGATAAGCAGAAAATGGACAACATTTCCATTTTGGTAGCAGATGTAGAAATTCATTGTGAAATTCATGTGGAAATTAATTTTTTTCTGTTCACCTACTCTTCAGGCATTTGTTGAAACGATAAGACTGATGGATGATGAACTGCTAAAAGCTCAAACAAAAGAAAATGGTGATGTCTTTATGTGGTTAAAACATGAAGCAACAAGAGGAAATGCAGCTGCACAGGTATAAAGTAATACATTTCCCCTTTCTTGGTTTTAGACACGCTCAGGAAAGTACATTTATAGACCACGTAAGAAAGTTGAAGAGGAAAGTGGACAGACATTTTCTCCTTTCACCCAGAATTGCTTTTTTTTTCCCAGCTTGAACTATTTCCCACGTTCCTGTCCAATAACATCCAGTATGGATATGCAAAAGCCATAACAATGATGCGAGGCAAAAGGGAAGAGTTGTCAAGTCTTGGCAACCTCCTTCTCTGATCCTTTTCCCTGGTTTTGTATTTGAGACAGTGCAATTACTGCTGCTGATCTGAGACTGGTAGCAATATATTGTAATACTGAGACATTTACATGCATCAAATCCATCTGTTACTTACTTCTGCTCTTAAATCAGTCCAGACTTCTATGATACTGACAGCTGTAAAAAGTACCCTGCTGTAAAGTTAGTATCAGTACGTTCCACCACTGGAAAGGCCTCTGAATATTCCTGATAACCAGTTGTTTTCAAACTATTGAGGGTGTGTAGTATTTTCTTCACATATTTGAAATGCATCTAAGTCTGCAAAAGTCTGCTCCTGCAATTCCAGTTTCAATACTAGCATTTATAGCATTACTCCTGATGTTGTTTTCTTTTAGCAACGTTTGGCTCAGATGCTGTTTTGGGGCCAACAAGGAGTGGCAAAAAATCCTGAAGCTGCAATAGAATGGTATGCAAAGGGTGCAATAGAAACAGAAGATCCAGTGTTAATATATGATTATGCCATTGTGTTGTTTAAGGTAAGTCATGTTTCATGTTTTCACTTCAAAATAATCATTCCTATAACATGATGTTTCTAAGTTATCTGCAGTGACACACAGTAAGAGTGTATACAAGTGCTTTTAGATTTACTCTGAAAATCAATCAATAGTGATGAAGCTAATGTTGACTTTTACCAAAAAGGCACAAAAATTTTAAAACGCCCAATTTGAAAGCAGTCTAGTTACTTTGTTCCTAGCCAGATTCAAGATCAAAATACCAACCAAATTGTGGATAGTAATTTTTCCTAATGTCTTGTCTCCTCAAAAATCCAACCAGCTAGTAGGCATAGGCTTTGGTGTAGAGACGTAGGTAAAGGTTTGATCCTTTCTTAGAATGTCCTTTATTAGATCTCTAGGATTTTTTTTAGTTGGAATTAAATTATCTCCGCGTGCAGTTACTTTTCCCTGCAAGAAGCAGTAGACAGATGAGGCTCAACTGAGGCATAACCCCACCTGAGTCAGATAAAGGTGTATCGGCTAAGTGATGTCACCCCCTAAGACATTCAAGAGCACTAAAAGTTAGAAATATTAGTGAGGAACTGTTTGGTTGTCATTCCTTTGACAGTGGAGGGTTTTTCTCTAGAAAGTGCTTGCTTAAGTTTTGCTTGTGCTGATTTTGAGCACACATAATCTATTTGACCTATGTCTGGAATTAATTTGTGTGAACATCATAAGCATGACATCTGTGTATTTCCCCTAGAGACACTCTTAACATCCTTTTTCAGGAAAGCTGAGAGCTCTTGCTCACTGCCAAGTTGTGCACAGCTTATTCCCCTCTGAATGCTATTCGTTCTTCCTTAGCTGCTCAAAATTAATGATCTGTGATATTATTTATCCATAAAAATCCCTTGAATATATTGGTGAAATAATTGTTTCTAGACTGAATCACTGAGATTTTGTGAAGGAAGGATGAACACAAAGCTGTTCATTTTGTTGTAACTGTTTAAAGCCAAATAACAGTAAGTAATAGGATCAACATTAAAAGGCATTTTGAATGTGCATAAGTGAATTTTTATCAGCCTGCATTTGTAAACAATGATTGTTTCACATATCCATTTCCTAGGGTCAAGGTGTGAAAAAGAATATAAAACTTGCATTGGAATTGATGAAGAAAGCAGCAGCCAAGGTAAAATGCAATCAATATTTTATTGTAGGAGTTCTGTACCAGGTGCTAATAACAATGAATTTTATATAAAATGCCTGTTGCCATAATTCCGTGTCAATACTGCTTGCTTCTTCCAGTGTCCTCACCATGAATGGTGAAAGCCTTATTTTCCCAAATTGGGAGACTAGACCACTCAAAATCAGCCAAAATTTCTGTGAAAGAGAAAGAATTCTCTCTACTTATATATTTTGCAACTTGATGTTAGTTAAGTGATTTACAGAGTGAATATTCAATCCAGGACTGTGTTGTTTGCCTTATGTTCCTAAGCATTAAGGGAGAATACCTGGATGTCCCAAAGCCTCATGGATTTTTCCATAGTAGGGAGAAACATTGATAGGCACCACGGAGCAGAGGAGCCTCACTCCATTTAATGATCTAGTACAGTCAGATTACCCAGGCCATGACTTGGTCCTTAGAATAAAAATGAAAGAGTACCTAGACCTGGAATACATTCCTAGCTCTTAGAACCAGAATTAAATTACTGATTATGACAGTAAGACTTCGCTGCTGACCACCATGAGAAAAGATTTGTGTCAGTTCTGTGATTGCTTTGAAACAGGAGAGACTATCTGTTCTACTGCCTGTTTGGGAAAGGCTTAAATAAACTGAGAGGCTTTTATGGTGTCATCAAAATTCCCTTGATTCAGGATCTGAGGAACAGCTTCTTGGAAGACTCCTAGAGACATCAATTTCCTTGCTCTCTTTGAACTCAGATATTTGGGTTCTCATGCTCCAATGCACATTTTCTATACAAAAAAAAAAATCACAATTGAAAAGTTTAACAGCTTTTGCATTTTAATGGGCAAGTTAATAACACTGCTGGCATACTTACAGCCCCAGATGATCCACCAGTTTATGCAAGGAGGTGGTGACTCATTATAACAAAAAAAAAAAACATCTCAAGATTTTCTCCTCTTGAGCCAAAATGCAAAGATGCAACTTGGTAATAGCAAGTAGCAATATCTTAAGCAGATCTGTATGATGTTGGTGAAATGCATTTTGAAAGCAGCATTACAAAGTTCTGTGTTCATTGCTTTCTATTTATTCTCAAGAAATGTTCTAGTTTAAAACAAGTGGGGTTTTTGATTGCTAATCCTGTCAACCAGTTTCTGGGAGTTCACAAGAATAAGTGGCTTTGAAGAGGAAATGGGAAAAATAGTCACAGTTTGTTCTTGTCAACAAGAGAAAGTCAGCACACGTGGCTGTAGAGTAAGATGACACTGGAGTCTTATTCCTCACTCTAAATACGAGGCCACAAAGAAGAGTAGTGGGGAAAAAAAAGTCAGCAAACCTTTATAACCCCTAGTCCCAGAAGTAACAAAAAGCAGAATCAAATGTATGACCTGAGACTGTTGTTCTCCTTCCCTAAGGGCTTGCCCCAGGCAGTGAATGGATTAGGATGGTATTACCACAATTTTAAAAGAGACTACAGAAAAGCAGCCAAGCACTGGTTAATTGCTGAAGAATTGGGAAATCCAGATGCATCATACAACCTTGGTGTCCTATATTTAGATGGGATTTACCCCGGAGTACCTGGTAGAAATCAAGTGAGTAAATGTTTAACGGTACTATTTCTTACATTAGGGCCCAAGTTAGAAGTTTCTGCCCCATTCTTGAGATTGCTCTGTTCACCCTGAGTTGGATTTTGATACCTTTCATCATAAAGAAGGGTTTTACTGGGGGGTTCAGTCAGATTGCTTCGGGTGGGAGATGTTGCTCAGGTATCTCAGTCAAAATTATGTGCATGTGTTTGTATTCTTTTAATTTAGGAACAAAACAGGTGCAGGTTTTTTCCTTCTAGTGACAGCAGCCAGGAAGGATAGTGTGTGCTCTCACATCATGGGACCTTTTGGGTTCTCAGTTTTGGATTGGAAAAGTTTATAGGGAAAGGATTCCACAATAACTGAAAGCAACACAACCTTGTCCCTGAACTCATGAACAGCTATGCTATGTTCACACAGCTTCTGTGAGCCTCAGAACTGCAGTGAGAGGCCTCCAATCCAGACTTGAAAATGTAACTATGTCATACAGTCCTAGTAGATGGCAGTATTTTATTTTGTTTTTCTGTGACAGAACCCATTAACGTGTGTGCAAAATAAATTTTCCCCTAGTAGGAATGGTCTACTTTATTTATATTTCTTTTAATTTACTAGGTAGTGTATGAACAGCAGCAAAAATATAGTGAGGAAGACTTGTAATAAATGCAGGCAGACCTCATACTTAGAGCCAAAAAATGTTTTCAGTGAGGCCTTTCAGTTCTGAGATCTGGATATACTCCAGACAGTGAGCATTTCTGCTGCCAACAGCAGCAGTGCTCACCAACATGTGCATGTGGCAAACACATTTTCCTTCCCCAGGGACCAAAATACACATTCCAGAGTGGACTGATTATAAGAGTACCCCTAAAAATGCCCAGGTTTCTTTATTCATCAAAGCCAATGGCAAGAAGTTATGGCTGTGATGGATACTGTGTAGTCCACAGAAAGCATATATTGATGGTTAAAAATTCCTTGAAATAAATTATTTCAGGATGTGTGCTGGTTTGGTTTACTTTACAGATTACTCTTCCTGAGGGTAAAATATGGAGTCACAGCCTTCCCACTTCTGTAGCTCTGGCCCTGCTTACTCAATCTGTGTTATCTTTTGTAAACCAGTTTCAAAGATTTGAGCACTGTGGTTGGTCTCTGCTGAACATACTGAGTATTGCTGCTGCTCCACAGCCTTCATTTAGCATCCCAAGTGCAAAAGTCCTGTTCTCCAGGATGCCTTAATAATCTTCCTACTAGTGAATAACTGCTTTTATTTCTGTGAGTGCATGCAAGACTTTTATGTTAGCCAAGCGTTAGTTAAATGTTTAGACACTTTGCTATTTGATGTTCCATATATTACCTGAATATATGTTTTTAAAAACTTTTCCTAGCCTAATCTATTAAAAAATTAGAAGAAAGAATTCATTTCATCTAAGTGCAAAAGTAGTTAAACTGTCTTGCCCTCATTAGCCAGCTACCTATTTTAATTCATTTGATGAAATGAGTCCTGAAGAAGAAATCTCAATGAAGATTAATAATGCAGAGTTGATAATTGTGTCTTGTTTCTTCACAGACAGTTGCTGCACGCTATTTCTATAAAGCTGCCCAAGGAGGACATATAGAAGGGACTTTACGATGCTCTCTGTATTACATCACAGGAAATATGGAAGACTTCCCTAGAGAGCCGGAAAAAGCTGTAATGTAAGTAGTGAGACCATTTATTAAAGGAGAATATATTTCTGATGTAATTATTTTGATTATTGGTGATTTTTAAGTCCATAGTCTAAATACCTTGTACTTCACGGTGCTTACCTCCTTGGCAAAAGGTTCTGCAGTAATGTTTGATCTGCATGAATATGTATTATTTAGATGACCAGTAGATTTTGAGAGATATTGAGTACTTCTAGTACTTTTCTTTTCCAGAAAAACTCGGAGAGATTGTATCAAACTGTTGGGGTCTCCCCCCCCTGCCATGGAGCTCTGGGAGAGGGGCCCTGGGGACAGACACGGGGTTTCCCTGCCCCTGCTCAGCCTCGTTCCCATTGGTTGGTTTGTGTTCCCTGCGCGGGCAGAAGGACCCTTGGTCCCGTGACTGGAACAGTTCCTCGGCAGAGCCCCGGCCATGCGGCTGGAGAAATAAACATCTCTGAAACATCTACCACGAATCTGTCCATATATACTTCTTTTCCACGGGACTCCTGGTTTGATATATGCGTGTTGCAGTAATCCCCACTGTACGGCCAGAAAAGAAACAGCTCTGGCAGACATCATAGTTGAAATGTTTTAAGCTCCGGTACCTAAATCCAACAATCGGACACTCTTTACAGATGTTGCATTTGGCCTGATGTTTTGCTGTTTCTGCAGCTGCCACACAGTGTAGAGCTGGTAGCCACACCATAGACTGTGGTTCTAAGCGCATCCAGTCTATAAATTGCTTTACAGTTATTTCCGGCTTATTGTGGTTCTGTTGGAAGCAGCTGCGCACACTGGGTTCAATGTTGCTGCCACCAAAGGCTGCCACTTCCCCAAGCTGCCGTGGGATCTGGATAGCATCGTGAAGCAGAAGGCCCAGCTGCCTCTGGTCACACATTTCTGTAGGGCCTGCCACCTCCTTGAAGAGATATCTGTACTTCTCTTCCAGAAGGCCCTTAGAAAGAGACATCAAGCTAATTTTCAGGGACTGCACTCGAATTTTTCCAGTTCGGCCACTATCATACACATTGAGCAGCCAGTTAAGACACATGTCTACACAGAGAGGAACATTCACCATATCTTTGTGTTTAAACAACATCCTCATCTTTGGGTATTCAGTGTTGTACTGTTTCAAGTAGAACACGCGGTCAGAGCGCACCGTGTGTCCCGGGGTCCCGTGCAGGCTTCTGATGAGGTGGAACGCGCGGCCAGCAGGTTGTAGAACAGGGCTGTGCTGCACGCCAAGGAGCACTGGCTCACATCCCAATGAACACTTCACATGGTCTGTGGTCTGCCAGTGAAACTTGAGCAGCAAGCTGGAAATGTGTTGTTGATTTGCTCCATAACATCTGTTAGATCTGTGTTGGTATCATGAGGTGGAACTAACAAGTCATCTGTCTGATGGAACTGTGAGCTTGTGTCCTGCTCGAGCGGGAAGCCAAGGGCAGAGTGCTGGGGCGAAGCACAGGGAGAGGTGCCATTGAGCCGGGAGTCTGACTTGGGCTGTTCGAGTAGCTGCCATAGCCGGTGAAGCTGAGACTCCAGTTGTTTATTGTGATCTTCCAATATTTGCATCCTTGCTTCCAGACGACCTTTATGGTGCCTTAGGAGTTTAGCTTCAGCAATGAGCTCGGCATCTTCAGAAGCATGCTGAGGTGACACAACGGAGCCAGGAGGTGATGCAAGAGGGTTTATTCCTCTCCAAAAATGTTGCTCCTTTAGTTGCTCGTATTCTATCTGCAGACTCCTTTGCTCTTCCTCAAGGTCAGCAATGATACGCTCCAACTCTCCCCGCTCTTCCTTCTCCACTGACTTGAGTATCTGAGCAGGGCACTGTGGCTGACTCACAGGTGACTCTCCTCCCAGCGTCTGACAATACTGCTGGATAAGGGCATGCTCATCCTCTACGCTTCCTGTGGTGGAGCTGCTGTCCATGTCCAGAAAAACTCGGAGAGATTGTATCAAACAACTCTGAGAGGTTGTATCTAACAAAGGCTTGCTTTTTTTTATTTTCAAAAAATATCAGTCTCCTGACGTGGTAGAATTGGCATTTTGTATCAAAAAATAGGAAGATAATTATTGATAGCACCTATTAATTTACGTTTGTTTTCTGAAAAAAACATTGCTGCGAAAAAAACATAGGATGCCTCTAATACACTCATAGAGATGAATGGACTTCATGTTCTCAGTCAATTGTTACAGGATTGATGCAGTGACTACTGTTAAATTCCATAATTTGTCTTATAGAAGAAGTCAGAGGGTGATCCCATATCCTTTTGTGTTCTTGGAGTCTGCGTGAGTTGGGATAACATTACTGGAGCACAACCATTCATTTTTTGTTTGTTCTATTCCACAGCTGGGCAAAACACATTGCAGAGAAGAATGGCTACTTAGGTCATGTAATCAGAAAAGCTCTCAATGCTTATCTGGAACTTTCATGGTATGTTTCTTCTGTTCTCTCTATTTTCTATTTTTCACTTACTTTATAGCAAGATAAAATAATTAATAATAGGTGATCGCCTCAAAGAAAAAAAAAAGTAGTAGCACTACAGAAATCAGTTGCAAAACATCCATTGAGATAAAGGGAAGGAGGAGTTGACCCAAAATGGAATTCAACAGCTCTGACAGAATGAAATGAAAAGGAGTTTGTAGTGTGGAATAGTTGTATCAACTGTCTGTGGTTCTCATCCCATAATATTTGTATAACGTGCACTGGATTAACCAGAGGAACACCTTTCACTTCTACTATTCTCTGTGTTACAAATCTCATACGTTGCTTTTTCTCTTCTGTATAATTCTGTGTCATGAAAACTCAGGCTGCTGGATTAGATTTATTCGTTTTTCTGTGAATGGTTAGTAGTATCTTTTGTGTAAGCATAATTGGAGGCTGTAATATCCAATGAGCCTGTCAAGAGGTTTCAAAATAGTGTCCAGGTTAATGCTCCACCTTTGCAGCCTCTGTAGGCATGAGCATCAGATACTGTGTGTGCAAACATCAGACTGTCATATGTGATTAAAACAATGGCTCATTTGTCCTGCAGCTTCCCCCTGTAAGTACTGAATTAGTGCTTCAGGCTAAGGAGATCTACAAGAAACTTTCAGTGGACCGTTCTGGAGTAATGCATTCCTGGAAGAAGTGTCTTTTTTTACTCAGTCCATCACAGACATTTCTCCTTAGACCTGAGCTCACTTTTCAACACTGAAAAAATATGTTGACATTTTTGTAGCGTGTTCTGTTGTGCCTGTGACTTTGCCCAGCTCACTTTGCATTTCACAGGTAGATGACAGGTAGAGCATTAAGATTCCAGAAAGTCTGGGCTCAACAGCTAGGAGGGAAAATCTGCTGGAGTCCTACTTGAAATGCCAGGGTGTAAGTTGCATAGGTGTGAATTATTGCACTGCCAGTCAGACCAAGTAATATGTGTTCTTCAGTCATTGTTGCAGACACGTTTCACACATCTCTCTGTCATGGTAGTTTGATCTTCAAAGAATGATTTAAATGTCGTAAATGTAATTTCTTTTCTTAGTTGCCCTTTGAGACTTAAGGATCAGATGAACCGATTTCCCCGCTTTCCCCTGAACTCCTTCTGTAGTCCCAGGTCTCTCTTTCGCTAGATGTTTTCACAGGGAAAGTACAAGGAATAATTTGTAATCATGCAGAAACAGCTGGATAACAGGAGGTTACACCTGCTAGTTCTGTAAGGACAACTTTCACAATTTGATTTAAAGTTGCTTTGCTTAAGCAGCTACTCTTGAAGTCAAATGTATATTTGACCATATGTGCTTCCAGTTAAACAAGCCACTGAACCCTGAAACTTGCCATAGTTTTGCCTTTGTGTTGTGGAGAAAATCATTGGCATCATTAATCTTTAATAGGAAACTTCAGAAGGAAAAAAGTACACCAAGTGGGGTTTTTTATTATCTTGGGATTTTGAAACTACACACATGATTTTAAAGACTTCCTCTTAATTTTGCATGCACAGTCTTCATATTATAGAGTAGATGAGTGGCGGAGAACATGGGGGGCGCTCTTGTCTAGTATCAGAATACTGAATTGCTATACTGCAAACATAGTATTAAATTTTACTACTTGCTTTACAGTCAGTGAGATGCATAGAGTCCTTAGAGGGACAGAGACTGTTGTTCTAGTCATACATTCAAGTATATGGAGAGACAAATCCTGTTTCAAAAAGCTCAGTCTAAAAAGACAAGAAAAAACAAGTCACATAAATAACAGGTAAAGCATACCAAAGAAACACTCAGATGAATGTTAGACAGATACATACACAGCTAAGTTAATTGCAGATTTTTTTTTTAAGTAGAGTCTTTTAAGAATATTTTATCTGAAACATTATAATAGAGAATTGGGCTTAGTATCAGATCTTCTTTCCCATCAGTCTGGCACTTACAGTAAATGCACACTGGAGCCAGTCGAGCTTCAATGCAAGAGGGAAAAGGCTGCAAATTCACAAGATCCAGCATGGCTGGTTACACCAAGGATTGCCTCTACATGTCGCTGTTGCACGGGTTTCCCAGCCTCTTGCTCTTAAACTTTGTACCAAAATTTTGCTTGTAGGCAATTTTATAAATTAATTTAGTGCTTTTGGGGTTTTTTTAACTGTAACTAAAATGCATGTTATTTTTGTAAGGTTTTTCATTCATTTATTTTATCTAACATTAGGCATGAAGCTCTGCTGCATTATATTTTAGCAGCTGAAACTGGGATTGAAGTGTCACAGTCAAATTTAGCACACATCTGTGAAGAAAGACCAGTGAGTAAATGTATTCACAACTCATTATCCTGAAAGGAGCACTTGTTAATAATCATGTGATCCTAGTCTCTTACCTGAGATATGAATGAATCAATTCTTTTCTTTATAGGACCTAGCAAGAAAATACCTAGCAACTGATTGTGTCTGGAGATACTACAATTTCTCTGTTTCTCAAGTCAATGCTCCGTCATTTGGTATGTATAAGGAATTCTTTCTGAATTTTAATTTTACTTTTTTTAAAATTTCAAAAACTGTGTTTGTCACAACTTCTATGTGAGTAAGCAACTTGAGGGAAGATTAATTCCTGCTAATCATACATTTCCTTTTTCATGTTTTGATAGGAATATCAGGAGAGAAAAGGTGATTAAAGTGTTGTATTTCAGCACACGTTTTCCAAAAATTTCCTTTTTATGACATTAAATGGATACAATTTTAATAAAATAAAATAAAAAAGCTAAGCCCTGAGGAAGGGCTAGATATTTAGGAGTCTAAGCAGTTGACTGAAAGTTTAAGGAAAAAAAGCAGTAGACTCTAGGAGCTCATGCTGTTTGGTTTATCAAAGGGAAAATCCAAAAGCAAATATACTTCCATATCATAATTGAGTCATGAGAAACTAATAAAGGCTAAGGGATTCCTTATCTAATTTATTACTAGTTTTTCTCTTAGGGTACAGAGTTTATCAACATTGGTTGAGCTTACCTTGGAGAACTAAAGGATTCTCTGTTAAAAAAAAAAGGTCTGTTTGCAAATAAGTTACATTCCTCAGGCCTTAAATTCTACTTCATCTATGACTTCAATAGCTAAGTCATTTTGGTGCCTCTGAAAGCTTTACTGAATATTTGAAAATATCTGATTGTCTCACAAGAACATTGAAGTAATTTGTAACATTCTTGTGGAAAAGTGGAGTGTAAAAATAATTCATGCTATTTAAATAAATACATAGTGTGGAGCATTTAAATGTGTGGAAACTGAATAGCACGTGGATATAGCCTGAAGCCACAGGAGCTGACAAACACTGTTGGTTTTCCTGAGGAGCTTGTAGACACCTTAGCAAGGTGTAGCTTGGTTGACCCTTTGGTAGATCCACTGGTACGATCTTACATTAGAAAAACTTTTGAAGGTCAGACTCATAGGATGGGAATGTCATTCCATTTCAGTCCACTGTAAAAACATGTGGGATTTCTAGGTAGCTGCTATAGACGCACAAGGCAAAGTATAGAACAGTTTCAAACCGTTTGAGGAAAGCTTAGGTCAGATAAATGTAGACACGGTCATAGGAGTTTTTAAATTCATTAGCACAGATTAGTGCAACATCATGCTTGCTCCTGTCTGGGTCAATGCCCTCTCTTTTGATGCATTTCATTACTGTACAATGTCCCAGAAAGACATTTGTAAAATATTTGCTGGGCATCGCTTCCTTCTAGACCAGGAAAACTGTATCCCTACCATTGTCCAGGGCTGAGTTGGATTTGAAACTAATAAAATTATCAGCAGCAATGTCCTCTAACTTTTGGGGAAGGTTCAGCCACCATAGTGTCGGGTACAGAGCAAACACATAAATGGCATGGTTTTAAGCCTCTTTAACTTAGTAGGGCTAATCTGACTAATAAGGCTTCAGGTTGCCCAAAGACAGATTCAGCAAGTGAAGAAGGAATGCAATATAGAGACTCTTAAGTCTCAGTTTTTGTAAAGGCAATGTCATTCACTAAATTCATTAAAGAGAAACAATGAGAGATTTCATCCAGGATCAATATTTTCAGTGGGAGGCTGATATAAAGTAGCCACAGAGACAACCAGAGAGGACGAGTGTGTTTGTTTTTTAATATTGTGCTTTAAATAGAATTACTATTAACTTCTCCATCACATTAATAGTTGGTTAATTCTATTGCTACAAATAGTCTAAATGATCTTCTGCTCATTTCTTCCACAGCTTATTTGAAGATGGGCGATTTCTACTACTATGGTTACCGGAACCAGTCTAAAGACCTTGAGCTCTCCATGCGGATGTATGCACAGGCTGCCTTGGAGGGAGATTCACAGGTGGGTCTGCAGTTGTGGCAAAACATCATAGTGTAGAACAGTCTGGGAATTTAGCTGTGACTCGTTCTTCTGCTTGGCCTCATCTGCACCGAAGGAACCTGCCAGAATAAGTTACAATTATTTCAATATACCCTGTGAGTCAGTAGTTGCTGTTTTATAATAGAAGATAAACTTAGCAGAGATTAGTGGTCCTAGAATTAGGCTGCTTTGTAATCTAAATGGCCTACTGCAGTGCTACCTTACCTTGGCACAATTGACTCAGTTATGACCTTGGTATTTTTGCAAGAAGAAGAACTAATAGACTGCTGGGTTGTATTCCAGTCCTATCCTCTGCCATTTTAGGATATAAAAAAGAAGACTGGTCCATTTCCCTTGGTATATTGAGTGAATCCCAGGGTGAATTTTGCTCGCTAACAAAGGTTTCATCTTAAAATGTTTTATAATTAAAGAATACACATTAATTTTATAATTAAAGAATAATTAAAGACATGGACTGTTTCACAACTGAGTTTCCTGTTCTCAAGCCCTCCTGAAGTGTCCCGGGTGCAATATTCTGTTTGCCCTGTCCCTATGGCAATATCCCCAGACCATGGCTTGTGTGTGAACTTATCAGAGGTAGCATAGGTGGGTTCTGTTTTGAGGTTATTGGGACAAAACATTACTGCTAAACTAGCAAAGGAAAGAAGGGATGCATGAATAGTTACTTTAAAGTATGAAAGTCAAAGTGATGGGGAATTGTGGAAGATGTCTTGTGTGTTCATCTTCATGACTCTGAAGAGACACAGGGTTGCCTAAGACTTGTGCGAATAGGCAGAACCGTAAAATTAAGGACTTAAATTGTCTGGAGGAGACTTCTGCTCTCAATTTCTCTATTCAGATGCTGTTGATCTGTAGAGCTAGGTGAAGGGGAATTGAACAGTAACAGAACAGAAATCAATTTCTGCTTTCAGTCTGTATTTCCCTAGGAGATAAAATATTACAGTTTGATACGGTGACTGTGCTTAAAGAGTAACTAAAAATAAGAAAAAGATACGAGCTAAGAAAACAGTGTCACAACATCTGAATGCTTCTTTTGCATTTTCAGTGTTTACCTGAGTACAGGTACACTGTACTTTTCAGTACACTGAAAGCCCTTCGGAGAAAGGGCTCTCATAATTATTCGGTGAATATCACATTATACTAAACAAATTTAGGGAAGACAGTTACAATTATTCAGATACTTGGTGCTTAAATACAGATACAAAAATTGAATGTTTGAACAGCAATGCATGGTTTTTTTACTGTTAGGGTTTCTTTAATCTGGCCCTTGTCATAGAAGAGGGCAACTCCATACCTTCCTACATTCTGGATCACTTGGAAATTGATCAAGCATTGCATTCTAGTAATACATCACTTCTTCAGGAACTGTATTACAGGTGAGTCTTTTTTACCTTTAATCAGCATTTTCTGGTTTTCCATGTGAGTAGCATTTCCTCTGGAGGGCAGCAAATCCTGTAATTATTAACTTTGTTCACTTTTATGATTTAAGGCAGGTTAAGGTCAACATACTTGAAATTCTTAAATTCCCTAAATATATTTCAGTTTATGCCTGTTAAAGAGACCTGATTATATGTGGTTCCCTGAAATAGCAGGGACTAGATTCAATAATCAGGGAGGTCTTTTTCAGTTCAAATATATTTACGTTCCTAAGTTAGGCGCTGGCAATTTGTGTGCAGTACAAACCAGAATTTCAGTTATAAATGTAGCATAATATAACACAGAATTTAAAAATATGTAACTGGGATAATAGCAATCTTTTCTATTGATTCTGCAAATATGTTCCAGCCTGGCACAGATATTGTGGCACAGAATATTAGACACCGGAGAAGCTTTACAGGTCTGCTGCCTGAACAACCTGTGCCAGCACTATTCATGCACAAACCACCTACTCTGCTCGGGTTCCACTACAGAACATGGGTTTCCTTTACCCAGGTTAAGCAACAGGTGTTGGAAAGCACAGTGGGAATACAAAGCCTGCACAATATTTGGTGGACTTGTGGAATTGCCTTTCAAATATTTAAAGAAGGAGGAGATAATGGTTAATACACAAGGCTATGAATCAAGAGTGAGTGGTTTATCATCTGTTTTGCTACCGAGTGTTGTGTGACCCCACAAAAGTGGAGATGATATCAGCATAAAAACCTCATTTGTCTATTCACCAACAATCTGTTGAAATTGCTCTTCACTGCAGTTAGCCTGAACTTGTACCCTAAATTACTTCCTCTCCACGTGAAACTACCAGTCAGATACATAGGGGTTCTGGACTATCTGGGATTGTAAACTTGAGTTTGAATTCTGCCTTCACTTGGGCTGAATCCAGTCCTGCATTGCTGTGAGAGTAATTCCAGAGCTGACAGTGCTGAAGGATTTTCCCACCACCATACACTTTTGTCCAAAAGGGCACGTAATTTTATGTATTGATATATATGTATATATATACATGTACACAATCTATGACTTAATAACTAAATTATATGTATATTTATAACAAAATTTATATAGAAAATGTATATATTGATATAGATACCCCACCACTCCCTCCTTAGCTTTGTAGAAAAGAATCAATTGAAGCTTAAAAGAGGTGCCTGTGATTTAGCTGTCTAAACTCCCCTAGTAAGTGAAGTCCTATTTGATGGACTGAGAAAGCTGCTCAGCTCACCCCACAGGAGGCAGGGACCTTGTGCTAGTCAGCTAGAACACTCTGCAAGCTTGGACTTCATTCTGTCATATGCATTGTCTCTTAAAGGAGGTTTAGCACCAGCATTCTGTGTGGACAACTAAATTTTGTACGTCTAATTTTAAATCAAGTCCTTCTGCTGTTAACTCACATTAGTTAGAACTTGAACTGTGACTGCTTTGCACGTATAGCCTGGATGCTTAGACCCATTGTTGACTAGTAAGAAAATAAAAAATACACTTCTAGGGTAAGGTATTCTGTACTTAATAAGTTTAAGATGGCATTTTTCTGAATTTTTACTTCACCATCTGTGAGATAGGGATGATGATATTTGTTTGTTTTTCTGGCTTACTGGTTCCACAAACCCACTTGAGATTCCCAGATGATTGATGCCACAAAATTGTGGAGGAGGATTAATTGGTTGTTTTAATGTTCTTGTTGTAGGTGCTGGAATAATAGTAACCAAGAATCAATCAGTCCATGTTCATTAGCATTGCTTTATTTTTACATGAGAGTTCTCTGGAACAATGTTTTACACTCTACTCTGGTATGTAGTGCTCCTTTATTACATGCACAGTTCATTTGGAACATGACCTTGGCTTTGCACTGCTCTAACTCTGTTTTTAAAATTCCTGTCACAGATCTACTTCATGGGAACCTTTCTTTTATCTATTCTTGTTGCATTTGCAGTGCAGTCTTTTCAGTCTTTATCTGGTAAGTATGTGTCATAGTAAAACTGAAGAAAGAGGAGTGATCTTTTTATTTCAATAAGACCATCAACAATAAAAGCTGAATTCTAGATGTGATAGAAGTACCTCTGAGCAGTAGCTTCTTTGACACACAAGTAACTTTTTTATCATTAAGAAGGGGTAGATGAAGAAAGGCATAACTTTAAACCCATTGGTTTCTGAAAAATTTCCCTTGATAAAGGAGATTCTTAATAAAAATATTAACTGCATGAGATTGTTCCCCATCTCTCAACATGCAGTACTATTACAGGAATTATATGAGTTTGATTACTTATGTTGTCTCTGCAATATGCAATCAAAGTGTCTTGCCTGTTTGATATGACTGGATCACTTCAGATGCAAGGTGGGAGAAGAAGTGAGGTTCCAAGAGCTGGTACATTGGAGTAACTTAAGAAGAGTCACTTCAGATTCTTCACACCAGTAACAGAATCAGGAAATAGATGCAGTCAGGAGTTGCAGACTCCTCCTCCTGTCTTAAAACAGAAAGTTTGGCTCTGTCTCAGAACAGAAAGTTTGCCTCTGTCTCTTTTGATGGCACAAAGAATATTAACAAATAGAAGATCAAGTGCCTGACTTCAGTCTGTTAAAAGTGCCATCATGTTTTCTACCATATTGAAAGAGATATCAAAGACAAAACTACATTGCTGAGGAAAGGGGAGAAAACCCCTACCATCACATGAAAAATAATGAATCATCATTTAAAAAGCATTTCCTGCTTCAATCAAGCATTTCGTTTCAGATCACAAGACTCGATCAGGAAATTGTGAAGTGAATATTATCAGTTATGAAAAGAATTTCTTCCACTACATACGTTTTTTGATGTTGTGTTTTAACCCCAGTAGGCAACTTAAGTGTATGTCAGAAAACAAGGTTCTGATGTATTTCCATAACAAAACATCAAAAAAATTACTTTCACATTTATTTCCTATAGGTGTAGGTTGTCAAAAACCCAATACCATTAAATCTGAAAATATTATTTGAATTAAGACATGTAACTGTGAATAATATGCTGAATATGGAAATAATTCTGAAAGCCTGCTTTGTTTTCTTACTAGCTATTAATTTATGTTACTTGGAAATCACACAACATATGTATAAAGTATATAGTTATAGATATTTTTCTTTCAGTATTTCCAAACCTTTGAATATTATCTTTATATGTAATTTTACATCCACATAATATTTAAATATTAATTAATAGACTCCCTAGACACAGTGGGGTTTTTAAAATAATTTCTTTTGATGTTTTTCTGAAGCCCATAATTCTGCTGGAAGAAGATCAGAACCATTGTCAGATGACGTCCCTTCTTCCTTAGTGAATGATAACGAGCATGCTACCAGATTACAGCAAGATGAACCTACTCTTTCAAATGATTTATCACAGCAGGAGTCAAACCCTCAGAATCCTCTTGTTACAAGCTGAAGTGTAGTTTTCTTGACATCCATTGGGAAGGTGGGATATGAACAACTGCGAATCTAAGAACTGGCAACCAACCCTGTACATGGCATTAATAATGCAGGCGAACAGCTGAAGTTGTAGGGAAGGTCACTGATCTGACTTCTCCACTGCAGAGGAAAACTGTCCCTATAATTTTTTTAACTCCAAACAGATGATGCAGATTCTCTCACTATACCCAACACGTGATCATACTGTATGTTATGGAAGGACCTGGAAGGAAACCTGCGAAGTCTTTGCTTAATTGAAAAATAAGCAAACATCCTACAGGTTTTAATGAAGTTCTATTTACATGTCTAATCTCTTATTAAATTGCTTTTACCACATTTTAGCTTATTTAGTGGTGAAATTCCAAGTTTGAATCATGGAAATTACATAAAAGCAAAACCCAGTCACCAACAGTTCCATGGAAACCAGTCAGGACTTCAGTACATGCAATGGTAACAATGAGGTTTTTGGCATTTTATATTCCATGCTAATTTTTTAATGTGAAAAGCATTTTGTTTTGAAAGAAAACACACCAGGAATATTTGCAATATGATCATAACATATTAGTGCTGCTGGCTAAGTTTTAGTCAAAGTTTTACAAGCGTCCACAGTTCCCTGGTGGACACAACAAAACGTTTCCCTTCCTACCAAGAGCCACTGATTAGAGAAAGGAGCTCCCCTAATGAGTAAATAAAAGAATATTTAAGTGTGATCAGGGGCCACAAAGTGAACAGAAATTTGGTTTTGGATTCTTCCACAGATAACACTAGCAAGGATTTATTTCATGTTCTACAGTAATGCTAAAAGACACCTAGTTAAGTGACAGTTTATTTGATAAATGTTGGATGGGAAATATGGATAACATGTATGGAGTGCAAATGCCTTTTATCTGATTTAAAGCTGTCTGTAAAGTGGCTGTAGGGAAGGTCTAACCTTTACAACAGGTGTGCAGGCACCTCTGCAAAATGATGTAGATCACAGACTATAAATTGCATCAATCTATGCATTACCGAGGGTTGAATCCACTCGCATTGCACTACATTATTTACTCTTATAAATAAAAATATTTTTCTAATTCAAGCTGTATGTGGAGGAATTTCTTTTAAGGCACCTCTTTGATGAAATAGTATCCTGCTGTTGCAATCTCTCAAGATTATTATTTACATGCCTGTTTTCTTATCTTCAAATGAGACAATCAGCTTTTACTTTCATTGAGGAATACAGTCTTCTCACAGAGCAAACCTGTAACAGTTTTGTTTTTCAAGCAAGACATAGGAGGTTTCAGTAAGAAAGGAATCATTTAAAAGGAAAAAAAGCTCTGACCTTCAAGAGAGATTTTTATATTTCTATATAAATGTCTATACACACATATCATCGGGACACGTTTCACTTGCAGAAACGTGAAAACTCAAAAGTATTAAGAGTTGATGCTTTGAGGCAGTGGTTCCATTGACAAGTCATGAAATAAAAATGAAGATGTTGAAGCTCCTCCCCCTCCCACTGAGAAAGTAAATTATGTGCCACGTTAATGAGTTTTTTATTTATTTGATCAAGAACTGTGCAAGGAGTACTTTTTGTTCTCAGTACAGTTGTAGATACATATTTTGTTCTATGTATAGGTTGGTATTTTAATGTGTTACAAAGGAGCCTGACTTTTACATACTAAACTGTTGTACTCACTGGGGCTAGATTATGTGTTTTTGATATCCATTGCAAATGGTCCCCATTATTTTTGAGTCTATTTTGAGTTGCAAAAATGTATGCAGCTAAATTTAACTATATCAAATTCCTTAATGCAAAGATATGGCTATTTCAAGAGCCCTCTCAACTGTATTTTTATCACCTAATAAAAGAAAACTGTGCACCTGTATTAAAACTGGAGCAGGTTTAGATGGTAAACACAGAAGCATTGCAGAAAGTCAAGTGTAGCCCTTGAAGACAAGTAGACAAATGTCCCAACGTAGGCATGGTGTTAGGTTAGGTACCAAATGACGTGCACAGTTAGATATTCACAAAAAACTATGTGGACATGCTTAAGACAAATCTTGCTTATAATTAGCCACATGTGAAAGGTGTATTTTGCTACAAATGTCACATGTAGCAAAACTGAAGCCCCTGGTGAAATATTAATCCCATGAGAGTTTGTCAGTGGTGGTGTGATTGCAACCCATGTGTTGCAATCCAGGAGTTCTCAGAGCAGCAGTGGTTTATATTGTGTACATACAGGTCAGAGTTAAGCATTAGCACTCAGGCTCACTCTGTTTTCCTCTCTAAAGCCCATGTTCTGAACTCTAGTAATTAACTAATTTGAAGAGTTCTATCAGAAACACGATTTCACATCTGTATTTCAGAAGGCAATTGCTGAAGCTGCAATATATTTCATGACACCAGCAGTTAATAGTTCCATCTTTGTTTATTGTTACCAATTACATCAGAAGTTGTACCAAAGTATGTTAAGATAAGCAACTCTTCACAACAAACTGGCAATCCTGAAGGCTAAAATAATAACAGTTACATTATTATCCTTCACTTCTCATAAGATCCAGGGGGCTATTACTTGACAACCTAGAGAATCAGCCAATTCCCAGAGAGAAAGGATGGTTATTTAAGCAAAGCAGCTACATAGTTCTACGACACCCACAAGGAAAGCAGGGAGAAAAGGGGAAAAGAGTTGCTGTATCAAAAATTATTTTTCTTAAATTGAAACATGTTCACCGAAGTTTATTGTTTCCGCAGCCCATGCTGAGTGTTCAGGGTGGGAATAAGGAAATAATAAATCACAGTTGTAGAGCTAAAATGCCCTATATACTTTGTTTACATGTATTTGATAGAAGTCCAGCCATCTGAACAACACAGGTCACGCATAAGGCAGTGTGTAAGTGATGACCACTTTTTGATCTCCCTTGGTTCTGCTCAGAATCATCTCTAGTACAGACAACAAGGAATTTTGGAGGGGTTATTTAAAAAGTAGGTGCCAAATTATCTGAAATGAATGCAGTTTACACCAGCTAAATGAATTTGTCTTACAGACAGTGACAAGGGAGAGAAGTTGCTACATGCAATGTATCAAAGTGCCATGGGAAGAAGGAAGAATCAGGTGAAGATAAGCTAAAAATAAGAAGTCAATGTTGAGCAGTTCTGAGTACTTAACTACAGGTTTATGAAGGAAACAATTCAAACCAGTTATGAGAGAATTTGCAACTATGCTGAAAAGTTTGTTCAACTCTGAATTGCACACTGTGGTAGTAGCAGGACAGCACTGAAGGTGGGAGGCATCCATATGTGGGCAACTGACCACTGACTGCATGGTGTTGCTTCCCAGACCATAGAGTGAAGAGCTTTGCATTCCAATAAATAGGCATGAGGAGAGACTTAAAGTTCCATATTAAGACCTTGCAATAGAAATCTTACTTTGTGATAGAGGGGACAATACTTGCGAATTAGTCCTGGTATGCTGATTACATATTATAAACATACCCCTTGCTGGTATTTTTGTGTTTGAGCTACTGGAAAAGCATAGATGATCTTTAAAAACCATATGTGAAACATGGATTATCTGTGAGGAGAATTGATTTATAGCAGATTCTTGTCTGTGTAAGCTGCCCCCATTGACTAATGGACTATTTAACACTGGCTGTTGATCCTTATCATGGATGAAAGGTAGCACAAAGGTATGAAACAAGTTGAATAAGCTCTGTCAGAGGAATTCCATCCCTACACCCTCTCCTTCCTGCCATAAATGTGTGAACTGGATTAAAAGACTGGGATGTAGGAAGAAAACAAAAGGCTGGATTCTTTAAGAAAAAGCCCAAGGGTAAGAAAACTAGAGAATGTCAAAGGGAATCTGAGCATGGAGCAATTTCCTATGCTGTCTTCTAAGATGTAGGTGACAGGAATAATCCCTGAATAATCAACAGAAAATTGTAAATTAAAAAAACCCAGCATCTGGAATATAGGTGTGTTGGAAATGCAGCACAGCCTCGATATTTATCTAAATACCTAATTCCTATGCCAGGAGACTAAATTATATTTGCAGTAAGGAAAGTAACAATGAGTCTAGGCCAAAGTAGAAGGTGTCTGTGTAAAAGCAGCCACGTACAGATCAGTGAGCATCAAAATCAGACCAGATCAGGGGAAATGAGTAACCAAAATGGAAAGGAAAAGATCACTTGCATTATTGCAGTATATGCTTATGTACCAGTTAAAGTAAACGAGAAAAAACCCCAAGAAACACAACTGAGCAGAAACCAAATCACCTGCAGCAGATCAGATATTCTGAAGCACCAATGTTCCAAACTGAAATTGCACCAACAATGCTGAGTGCCTGTTGACTTCAGGGACTTGGGTTGTTTGACAAGTGCTATCAGATACCCATCCACCTTTGGGCATGTTAATAACGCCTTAGAAGAAAACTGGCTGTAACAGGTTTGTTTATAACTGTGTTCAGTGATCTTTCTGCTAACGTATTTGTTGACCTTGCTTCCCTTCCCAGTCTGCATTTTCTGATTTCTGTTGTTTCTTTTGTTTGTCCGCACTGGCCCCTTCTTAATCACTCATGAACTGTCTAGATAGCTTCTAATGCACAGCATTGCCATTTGCTCTTATCGGTTCTGCCAGGTGAACAGAAAAAAGCACAAGTCCATTAGCAAACCTAGCACCCTTTTTTGACAGTCTGCCAAGGCAGGAACTGAGATACTTGCTTGGCATTATCTATCTGTTCATTACAGCATGGCCTGAGTAATGGATTTACACAGCAAGTAATTCTGCAAGTTATAAGCAAATCTCCCTAGATAGATTTGTATTAATAAACTAACCAAGGTCAAGCTCTGCTGTCTTTGTGATGAGTTAAACCCTTCCTGTGAACCCAGTTACCTCATCTGCTGCTTCTTGGGACCAGTCTTGGTCCATAAAGTCCCCAAATGGTGCCCAGCCATTGTCTAGGAGGATTCTTCTCAAATGGGCTTGAGCTAGGTCAAGCAGCACACCCCCAAATAGCTGAGATAATCACGACCCAGTGCCTAAGCATATCCTCCAGACCTTGTTCAGTTTAGTTGTGCAGACAAACCAAGACTGTTTGCCTCTCTTACAGGCCATGAGGCTCCATTCCACCCCCAAGCAACAGCTGAGATTAGTCCTTCCAATTTCACCAGCCTGTTTATCAGTGTGAGCCTTCCAGCAGGCCCACTGTGTTCAGAGCTGGTTTGAAGGCTTGCTTTCTTGAGAGAGGTGTGCTTGGCACATGTTTGTAGAACACAGCTTTTCCAAAACACACCAGTACTGACTAACTGGAATGAGAAATTAAAGCCTCCATTCATGTTTTATCTTGTTTCATGAAGACCAAATTGTAGTTTTCCCCTTCTGCTCTGCAGAGTTTGTAGTGGCAATAACACTGTCCCTGCCTCCTTGTCCCATATCAACTCTGTCTTCTACCTAGGTGGCAAGGTTTAGAGGCTCCTCTCTCTCATGAGTGCTGCATTGCTCTTCCAAGCCAGGTCCAGTTGCACATAGACAGCCTTTCCAATAAAAATACAGTATGCTAGTCCCAGAAAACAAGTTAACCTTTGCAGTTCAGTTGGTTATAATAACAGTAGGGGATACCCAGATACACCTACTCTAATGCAGAAAACTCTAGGCTAGTTCATTAAACAAATGTTAGAAGTTGTACAGAATCAGGCAGCCTGATCAGGAGAAGGAAGTGGGTGAGGCCTTCTACTGGCAGCTGTAAGTAGGCTCAAAATCACAAGCACTGGTTCTTGTGAGTGAGTTTAGCTACACTGACATCAGCTGGAGGAGCAACAGAGCAAACCACAAACAGTCTGTCCAGGAGGTTCCTGGAAAGCACTGATGACAACTTCCTGACACAGGTAGTGGAGCATCCCACAAGGAATAGTGTGCTATTCATGCTATCAACCTCATGCTAACAAACAGGGAAGGCCTCCAAGGTTGGAGATGTGAAGGCTGGGGGCAGCTTTGGCTGCAGTGGCCATGAGATTAGGAGTTCAGTATCGGGCAAAGACGAAATGGGGCAGGAAGCAAGGTTGCAACCACAGACATCACGAGAGCTAGCTTCAGCCTCTTCAAGGATCTTCCAAGAAGAAACCCATGGAAACAGGCACTAGAGAGCTGGGTGATATTCAAGGATCACTTCCTCCAGACTCAAGAACAGTGCATCCCAATGAGCAAGAAGTCAGGCAAGGGTGTGAAGAGACCTGTGTGGATGTTTAAAGAACTCCTGTCATTACTCAAGTGTAAGCAGGAAACACACTTGAGATGGAAGCAGGGTTGAGCCACTCTGAATGAATACAGGGATATTTTCAGAGTAAATAGGACTGAGACCAGGAAGGCCAAGGCCCATCTGATATTAAATCTGGCCAAGGATGTCAAGGAAAATAAAAGCTTCTTCAAATACATCAGTAACAAAAGGAAAAGCAAAGGATGATGTGGGCCTGTCACTAAATGGAGGGGGACTTAAGTAACAAAGCATGCAGAGAAAGCAGAGTTACCTAACACCTTCTTTGCATCAGCCTTCACTGACAAGACCAGCCCTCAGGAATCTCTGACCCATGAGACCAGGGTGAGGGAATGATGGAAAGGAGATTTTCCTTGGTCAAGGAAAAATGAGTTACAGAACACCCAGGTAAACCTGACATCAACAAGTCCATGGGCCCTGACAGAACACATCCATGAGTGCTGAGAGAGCTGGCAGACACCATAGCAAGGCTGCTTATGGTCATGTTTGAAAGGTCATAGAGGTCAGGAGAGGTGTCTGAGGACTGCAAGAAAGCAAACATCACCCCAGTCTTCAAAAAGGACAAGGAGGAGGACCCAGGAAACTACCAGCCAGTCAGCCTCACCTCAGTCCCTGGAGAAATGATGGAGCACCTCATTCTGGAGGCCATCTCTATCCACATGGATGACACGAAGGTGATCAGGAATAGTCAGCATGGACTCACTTAAGATAAATCATGCTTGGCCAACCTGCTTGCATTCTGTGATGAAACAGCTACCTGGATGGATGAAGGGAAAGAAGAGGATGTTTTCTACCTCAACTTCAGCAAGGCTTTCAACACCGTCTCTTGCCTTGACAGGCTGGAGAGATGGGGAGAGAAGAACCATCTAAAATTCAACAAAGGAAAATACAGGGTCCTGCACCTGGGGAAGAATAACCCCATGCACCAGCACAGACTGGGGGCTGACGTGCTGGAGAGCAGCTCTGTAGAGAAAGACCTGGGGATCCTGGTGGACAACAAGCAGTCCATGAACCAGCAGTGCCCTTGTGGCCAAGAGGGCCAATGGTACCCTGGGGTGCATTAAACATTGCCAACAGATTGAATGAAGTGATCCTGCCCCTCTACTCAGCCCTGGTGAGGTGCACCTGGAGTGCTGTGTCCAGTTCTGGGCTCCGCAGCACAAGAGAGACATGGAGCTCCTGGAACAGGTCCAGCAGAGGGCTGTGAGGATGATTAAGGGGCTGGAACACCTCTGTTAGGAGGACAGGCTGAGTGAGCTGGGTCAGTTCAGCCTCAAGAAGACCCAGCTGAGAAGGGACCTCATCAATGTCTTTCAGTATCTGAAGGGAGGGTGTCAGGAGGATGGAGCCAGGCTCTGCTCAGTGGTGCCAAGCAACAGGACAAGAGGCAACGGGCAGAAACTGATGCCCAGGAAGTGCTACCTGGACATGAGGAAGAACTTCTTTACTCTGTGAATGACAGAGTACTGGAACAGGTTGCCCAGAGAGGTCTTGGAATTTCTGTCAATGTAGATATTCAAGAACTGTCTGAATGTAATCCTGCACCAGGTACTCTAGGATGACCCTGCCTGAGCATGGAGCTTGGACCATATAACAAACCAAATTTAGTCTCTTCCAACCTTACCCATTCTGTGATTAGAAATTTTTCCTCTGCATCTTTTTAAGCCTTTACTAATCAGCTGTGTCTGACCCCAATCAGTAAGTTTTTTATAAAATCACCAGCAGCCTTCAGAAACACTAATAGGCCAGTATTTAAGAGTTATTTTACTGACCTGAAAAGCTGCCATAAAGTAGAGACATGAATCCAAATATTTCAAAGCCTAGAGTAATTGCCACATTCTTCAGATACCCAATTCAAATTAAGAGGATTAAAAGTGATTAAATAGTAAACCTACACTGATTAAAAGCATGTCCTTACAGAGGCCGAAATCCACCAGAGGAGTGACAGCCATGCAGCGATAACCATGGTGAGTGCAGGCGTGAGCTCTTTGTGCCAGGGGTCAGAGGCTATCAGGCAGCAGTGTTGCTGCCCAGCCTGTTTTTTGGGCTCTCCTAGGGCAAATTCATCTATCCTGCATGGCACTACATTAGTGTGCTCTGCAAACATACCCTCTGTGTCTTTGAAATGTTAAAAGGAGTTTAAAAAGCTTCTTTTTCATATCTTGAATATCCAGTGCCAATGGATAGGATATCCTTGGCACTTGGATACTATCAGCCCCACAGAGGAATAGTTTATGACAGAGTTGGTTACACTCTGTTGTTGATATGACAGATTGAAATGCTGAACAAGGTGGTTTCTAATAATAAAATACCCTATGCACCTTTCCAAGAGAGCTTTGGTACCACATGTGATAATTCAGTTAGCAAGAAAGAGGCAGAAAACAAGAAAGCACCAGATTAGCCTGCAAACCACTGCCGCCTCCCCTGCCTATTTAACTTGTGCCCTAATGCCATTATGCCAGGAATATTTAGATTCTTCTCTGATGCCATTAAATGCATGTTAAGGGTATGTGCATTAAAAAAAAAAAAAAAAAATCCCTCCTTCAGATGAAATAATTTTGATGGCCATAACTCTGCCTACAAAAACAGTAACATTAAAATTCCCCAGGAACCCACTTATGCCGCCACCACCACTTGCAGATGAAAGCAGAAATTTAGATATCTACCCTGTGCTTTGTGTACCTGCCTCATATAATTCCAGAACTATTTGAAAGGGTGATGATGGGAGTCTGGGTTTAATGAAGGCCCCTTCTGCAAATGTGTAAGATACCTGCAATTGATTCTTTCACTTAATCCAATGAAAGGGTTTGCTTTCAAACATTTAAATGCTTACACTAGTGTCAACAAACACATGCCTAGGACAAAGAAGTTCAAGATGCAGTTTTTGAAGATACACAATATTAATGCTCCTTCACTAAAGAATAATTGATCTAAAATATTTTAGATATTTATCTCACCCTTGATCTCCTTGACACATGATATGGGTTAACCCCAGGAGGTGACTAAGCCCCACACAGCCACTCGTTCACACACACTCCTCCAGGATGAGAGGAGAAAATTGAAAGAATAAAAGTGAAGAAACTTGTGTGTTGAGATAAAGACAGTTTAACAGGTAAAGCAAAAGTCATGCATACAGGCAAAGCAAAACAAGGAATTCTTTCATGCTTCCCATGGGCAGGGAGGTGTTCAGACATCCCCGGGACAGCAGGGCTCCATCACATATAACAGTGACTCGGCAAGACAAACATCATCCCTCCAAATGTCTCCCTTTCCTTCTTCCCCCAGCTGTATGTGCTCAGTATGATGGAATCTCCCTTGGGTCAGTTGGGGTCAGCTGTCCCAGCTGTGTGACCTCTCAACTCATTGTGCACCCCCAGCTTCCTCGCTGGTGGGATGGGGTAGGGAGCAGAAAAGGCTTTTATGCTGCGTAGGCACTGCTTGGCAATAATGCAATTTCCATATTATTAACACTGTTTTCTGCAAAAATCCAAAACATGACCCCATACCAGCTACTGTAAAGAAAATTAACTCAGCCAAAAGCAGCACAACAAACAAACCCAGAGTTTTGTGCTGTAAATTGAGGCTAACTGTAAAAGAAAGCCATTTTTGTTTGACTGAGTAAATTGAAGCAATGGAGAAATAAAAGGAACAAGGACATACAGAAAACACCAAACCCTACAGTCACTGGAGTCCTGAGAGTATTCCAAAGCCTTTTAAAGTCTCCATCACTCTTCTATACAGAAAGAAAAGAGCAGTTCTCTGGGTCTTGGTTGCATTTCTCTGATAATTACAGTGACTTTGTTTATAACAGCACAGAAGAGCTTAGAATATTCCCCTAGAAGCTTATGTGTAGCATAAGTCAAGACCGAGTACTTCAAGAATGAATCATCCTTGCAAGGACTATCCCAGATGCTATTAGAAAGTTGACCTCTGCTCTTTAGTGAGGAGATAACTGTTCCCTTTCAGGCTCTGGGTGAAGTCCAGACTGCAAGTTCTTGAACGCAGCTCAAGTTCATAAGCTGTGTTAGATTGCTGATGTTGGGTGGCAATGCCACAGGAAGCATCTCAGACTTTGAACATCCATAACTGGTCCAGGACATGGCTGGACTGTGGTCTGCTGCTTATACCCTATAAATTTTCCATACTTTGCCAAAGCTTCTGTGCCACCAGCCCCAGAATACATCTCAGCCACTGAAGGGTAGTCCACACCAGCATACATTAATTGGCACAGGTGGTGTAAACTCGTGAGGTGCATAACCTACATTACAAGACAAATTTATTTTACCTCCCTTAGAATCAGAACATAGAATCACTCTCTCAGTGTCCTCCTTCAAGACCTCTGTTTGCTGGAAGCACACATAACTGCGTATCCTCAAGGTTTGTGTCCCACCGATAAAAAAAGTGAAGAATTAGATTGTGCCCTTGAACATTTGACTTCAGAGGAAATATCATACACAACCAGCAGGACAGTTTCTGATAGAAATGGGATATTTTTGCAGAAAGACTGGATGTTTTTCTCTCCTACAGACATAATAAAGAATCAGCTGGTATTTTCCCATCATGCCCACCACACAGCCAGCAGAGCAAGTTTTGACTGCATTCAAAACCTCCATGCAAGTTAGCTCATGACTCGGGAAGAGAAAGAAAAGAATAACACTACTGCAATAAAAATCAACAAAAATATCCTCAACGAGTACATCCTTCAGAACATTGTTGACATGTCCCAAGAAAAAAAAATTCCTTCCCCCACATCTCCTCTGGTTCAAGAAAATACTCTGAATAGAAACCTTGTTCCTTCCCGCTATAATACTGTGGGTTCAGACCAAGTAACATACACCAAATTATAATAAATTTGAACACTTACCTCCTCAGTAAACAGCCACAGTCTCAGACTATGTGTCTCCAGGAGCAGCCCTGCCTACCATGAACAAAACTCCAAGCACACAAACACAGAGCTGCTTCTGGCTCATACCAGCAAGCCTGAAGCTGACTGCTCCTAGCAAAAGCTGTTTTTCTTCAGTCACTTTTCAGCTGTTTTCAATAACTTTATTTTGCTTTTAAGCCTCCCCAGCTGTGCCCCAGGAACCTTGATTTAGTTATTTCAGATACTTTATTTCTCTAGGATAATTATTCTCATGCTTTTTGAGATGAAAAGCTGCTTGAAACTTTTAGCAGAAAGAAAAGTTTTCCAGCTTGTCTTGAATGGCATTTGCTTGTAATCCAATAGGTATAAAGTAACATTTTGAGGACTACTTCATTATTTTTCATTTCTACTTAATTTTCTTTTTTCCACATATGGAAATACATGTGATTATTTAAAAATAAACAACATTTTGACTGCTTGCGATATCTTACCCAGCACCAGTTATCCTACTAGTCATTTGCAGGCCTAAGACTAAGAACTGCCTGTCATACAACATGCACATTCAGGCAGAGGTAGGCTTTGAAAATTGTGCCCTACAGAGACTGAAGTAAATGCCTCTGCCTGAGGTGCACAAGGCACCTGGCCCAGGTGAGGCAATTTTTAATTCCTCTGGGATTTGAAACTAGGAGAATTGCCAGGACATGTCAATAGATGGTGCTGAAATGGCCCTTTCTACTGGTTAGATGTGAAATCCATTCTCAGCTCTGTGATAGTCTCCATTAAGCAGAGTTTGCTTTGTTGAAGATGCTCTATGTACGCTACAGGAATTCTGCCATCCTGTCTCCCTTGTTGATTTTAAAAGGCTCCTAAGCCTTTTAAATGCTAAATTTGATGTGAAAGCAGTAAGTGTTCACTGTCTACTGAGGAACAGAGCATTTTGTAAAAAACTCATCTATCTGACATTTTGGCTTAAATCTATGACTGAACTGATCTCCTTCTGCATTCTGCCCTGTGCCTGAGCCAGCCCCCATGCCTGGTGTCCAACCCCCCAAGAACCAGGGTGTCCTCAAGACCCTACAGCTCCGCCACATTGATGGGGTGAGTATGGGGACTACCCCAGAGGAACAGACCTGGCTACTGTATCCTACCACATCTCCCAAATATTCACTGCCCTACAAATGCACTAACACACCGAGGGGTTATGTTTTACCTTTGTGGATGATCTGGCTGAGTGGTCCTTCCACCTTGAGTTTTTGACCCCCAAAACACCTTCTGTGATGGTGTCTATAGTGTCTCTGTGGAAACATTTTCATTGACCGAACATCTCATTAATTACTCTTGCTCAAAAATTACCCAATGGGGTGTCCTAAAACTGGGTTTTAATTAAAAGTTACAGAGGCTGAGTAAGTGTAGCTTCAAACATTCCTGCCAGTACAGTGTGACAAGCCTCCCCTGGCAAGGTACTGCTGCACATGGTGAAGAAAGCCCATAAGCTTTACACTAAGCTATGGCTCAATGTAATTTATTCAAATCACCTGTTACACATGGTCAAGACATCTTAACAGCTTTAGCAGTTGCCTCTCAGGTATTATACCTCTGACTCACATCCAGGAGGGGTAACTTAATATGACTTGGTAAGAAGTAATTTTACTAATAGCGGAAGGCTATTTGTGGTGTTCTCAGGCAATATTCGTATCCATCACAGGGCAGCTCATTGCAGCAGTAGAAGACCACTTAATCAGAATCTCCAAATTTACCAAGAACCAGACCTCTCATTCTCTGGAGGGACTAATGATGGCCTTGAATGACCCACACAATTAATCTCCCAGACTCTTTTTCAGTTACCAGTGTCAGCAGTGTTGTTTTCCTAGCTGTAATATCTCAGCTTTATAGCCGCTGGTGTCTGGTTGCTTTCCCACATGGGTCATTCTTCCAGCTGCAGACGTCTGTCCTAAGTGTACCCACCTGAAGTGCTTGCACACATCAGCACCCCTCCATGTGTGTGCATACCCAAGGTGAGGTGGCCTGGCTGCTGGCCTGCAGAGGGAGGGAGGTCTCCTCCATCCCTCCCCAGGCAGTGTCCAAGATGAAGCCCTGGGATGGGGTGTCCCTGAACACTGAGTTGCTTTCTAACAGCAACCCCAGTGAATGCTTTGAGCCCATCCTATTGAGGGCTTTGTTGTGAATTCATGGCTGGTGGTCACCTGACTAGGAGGGGTGGAGTGGAGCTGCTGTATCACATCCATAACCATGAGGTTCATAGAGAAGTACTGCCAGCTCCATGCATCTGGGCTTAGGATGTCTTGCTCAGCTCACCAGGCATTTTGTTTATTCCAAAGGAAGTAAAATTTATTCCTTTCCCTGTGTTTCAAGGTAGTGTTGAAATTGCTGCTGAGAAATGCAAAGTGCTCTCTGCCTGCTGCTGTGTACATGCAGACATTTAACCACCAGGTCCAGCCAGCCACACAGCCCCAGTATCAATTCCTCCTCATCCCACTCCTGGAAGTCCTGGCCTGTTTTGGATCTCTGTTTCTCCAGCCCCATTCCTGCTCTGTCTGTGATTCCTCAATCTCCAGCAACCCAAGCTTGCAATGTGACAGAGGGAGGGGACAAAACAAAAGATCATTCCTTGCCCCTCCTTTTCCCAAGCTAGGTGAACATCAGCTTGGGGATTCCTTGGTTTAGCAGCATTGCCACATTTGAGGGGAAGGAAGAGGAGCTGTCACAGGCACAAAGGACTGGAGGCAGAGATGGGGGTCCCACCTGAGACACAATGAGCTGCTTGGGATTTCTTCTTTCTCCTTTCCATGGATAGAGGTGTCAGCTCTGAGGGCAGTGAGGACATGCCCAGCCTGGCCAAAGGCAGTAACCAGGCTAAGTAGATTTCCCCAGGATATACTGCGACTCAGCTTTCCACTTCTAGCATACAAACCTGTGACTTGAGCCATTGTGCTGTGATTTTCTTCAGAAACGCTCCTGGTGTCACACCTGTCCTCAAGCACAGGCCAAAGGATGCTCTGCACCTTGTGGGTGGGAGCAGCCATATGCATCCCACTCTGCTGGGGAGTGTTTGAGACTGTTCTAGCACAGTCTTTGAGGAAGATAGGGAAATTGCACTGGTAAATATCTTTAAGAATATCTTTTCAGATAATATAACAGCAGGAAGCAAGAACCAAGAGTCAATACCATTTGTTTGTACTATGCAGCAACACCAGAGCCAGCCTTCAAGCTGTCAAACATTTGAGATCCAGTGCCTGAGGCCATTGCACTAGTCAGTTAAAGTAGGGCTTAATGCTCTCCGCACTCACATGAGGACCAGTTTTCCTAATGTCTGTTATGGCCACATACTGCCTCACCAAGGGCAGCACTTGGTCCACAAATTGTTTGCATGTCCTGTAATTTATGCATTTTGCATTGTGTAAAAAAACCCAGTCTATTAGCTGTGGTGTTGGTTGCAAAATATCTGCTCCTGTAATTACTCTGATTGTTTATGTCATGGTAATAAGTCCTTAGATGTTGAGTCACATAAAAAGATTGATACACCAAAAGTGTAAATGGCAATTAAGGAATTTCATCAGGTGCTGAGTAAGATACAATGCTTGTGACAGTTTTATTCTAGCCTTTGCTCTGCTTGTCTGTCTTGTTGAAACTCAGATCTCAGTTGTTAGGGGAAACCTGCTTAGAGACAGCTCCATGAAATCAGTGTGATTGCTATCCAATACGCAATATCAGTTCTCTCATATGGATCATGTGTTTTCTTTGTAGTAGAACTGTCATAAAGGGAGTAAGGTCTAAAGACTATTCACTGTAAAAATATCACAAGTGGGTTTACACATCCAGTGTCATGCCTCTGGCATGTGGTAACACCAGGAGTGGCCATTAGATAGTGAAAAAAACATCCAAATGCAGATAAAGTCCTTGCACGGAAGCACAGCCCGCTGAGATTATGCAACAGAAACATGGCCTGGCATTCCCTGGTATGAATGTCGTGCCCTTCCTTATGCGGCTCCTGAAACATTTTTGCATTTTTGCTCTGCACTGCTCACTATTTATTTCTAACAGACCTGATGAGAGAGATCCTGTGCTATTGATTGTGTTTTGGTTCAGCCGCTGCCAGGGGTACCACACCAGCCTGCACCCCCAAAGAATTTGCTGTAAATCAGAGAACAGCCTTTCTCAATGGCATGGAGAGTGGCTGTCCAAAGGGCCTGGCTGGGTGCCCACCACTACACGGTGAGATGAAGAAAGTGATGATGGAGCATTCAATATAAGCATTTCAGACTAACCAGAATGCTGCACAGTGGTAGACCTGGTGCAGTGCAATGCAGTGTTATAAAGAGTTTGAAACTGGGGGAAGCAAATGTGGCACTTCAGCAGAGACTAAAAAAGCACAGGAGCACCAAAGGGAGCTGTGGACAACATGGTTAAGTTGCAAGCAGATGGGAAGAGGACAGGGAACAGGCAATGAGCTGAAACATTGTTTGTGCATTTTGAAAGCTTCTGATGAGTGCAGAGCTCCACGACTTAGCTGCTATTGGTTAAATAGTGATAGGCACTGCTGAACTTTGTCCCAGCAGTTTGGAAATGGAAAGGTGGGTGGCACAACCTGTGCACGTGTCCTGGGTGTGCTTTGATTCCCAACAGACAGCGAGTCATGGAAGGTGATGAATTACAGTGTTTATGCATGGGTGTAAGAAGCTGTAAGTTTTAAATAATGGGCCTAGGGTGCTTACTGCATTTTCAGAAGAAGGCAGTTTACACTTTAGTGCATAAATATTGGTGGCATAAGAAATAATTCTGCTGTCTTCATTTCAATGAAACATGGTGTAATTGGGAATGAGAGGTGCCTTTGGGGCTGGTTCCTCAGCTACTGTTGAGCTCATAATTAGGAATTCTAATAACATTTTCAATAATCTTTAATGAATTTAAAGAGCACTTTTTATTTCTCTCTGTCTGGTTAATTTTAAACTCCATAGGTCATGAGTGATTTAAAAAAAAATAGTAAGATGGATATTTTTGCCAGTTACAAGCCAGACATCACTCAGGTCATGGGGTATAAGGAGCATTGTGGAGACACGCTGTTTGCCAGAGAATATAGGATGAATCTGAGCCTAGTACAGTGATACAGATAATTTGGGGTAACTCATCATGCATCCTGCTGCCACAGTAGCATTGGCTTTGCTCTTCCATGCTTGCCTTCACTGAGGACGGTCTGTAGCACTCTGCCAGAAAATATCTTGACCCACACAATTGCACTGAGCAATTCTTTTTCTCCATATGAAAATCTCATTTATATAAAAATATTGGACACACAGATGCTTTTCTTTAGTGCTCAGTGCTAAAAATCCTCCCCATTTCTTGCACATTGCATCAGCTCAGGCTAGAGCTTGTCTGAATACTTATTTTTCTGCAAGATTCCGTGTTATGTATCTAAATAGATATTACGAAAATATATTTTTTTAAACTTCTCTTTATTTTTACATTCAATGCATGAGGACAGACAAGATGAATATTCATGACAAAATATAGACATACTGTCCTTGAAACAGTTAAAGTGTTTAAGAGTTTAAAAAAGTGTTTTAGAAACATTGTTTTCCAAAATTTCTCATTACAGAAAACTCAAATCTTTTAGAAACATTGAGTTATTGTGCATTAAGCCGTATTATGAAAGTCTATAGGTGTTTTCCGTCTTTGAGAAATCTGTCTCTGCATTACTAACAATCTTTAAGTAGCCTATTGATGGAGCCAACAGCCTCCATAATACACAGTATACACAGTTACAAACAATTGAAAAGTTATATTACAAAATATACAGTAGTTCCTTTTTACATTTTTATAGATAAACATTGCATAGTTTTCAAATATGTAATATATAATACAATCATAAGCCTTTTTCTCTATAACTTATGAAAAATTCTGTACACTCAAACAATTATAAATAAAGTGTAAATATATTTTAGTAAGAGTGTGGGGGGAGTGTACCAGGATATATCGTGCTGTCAAGTATTAAACAGAAATATTTGTTGGAATCTGCTTAACACAATGGCACAGTATGGCCTGGAGCAAGGAGAGGAGGTCATAGGGGAGATGTTACAAAGAGGAACCATAAAGTACTGATATCTCTGACAATTATTACACTGATTCTTTTGTAAGAATTGCTTTTCCCAAAAGAATTGCTTTTCTTGACGGCTTTACTTCAAGAAGCAAAATAAGGTGCACGTTGTTTAGGAAATGACTAAAAGTAGACTAAAATGTTTCCTCTTTCAATGGGTGGTCAATGGAAACTTTAAAAAACTTGAAAACAATTCTGGATATTTTTCTCATATTTTTCCCAATGAAAGAGGGCATGAGAAATGCACACTGGGATTTAAAGGAGCAGATTCAAAAAGCATCCAGAATTGTGAGAATAAAATGAAGAAGAATTATTGAAAATATAAAAATTCCACTTTAGAAATGAGATGCTGACAAAATTCTGTTTCAACTATATGAAGGATAAGGAAAATAACTTTAAAAAGAACATTTGACATAATTCTGCTCTTTGTTATTGCACTCCAAAAGAGCAGAATTATACCAAAACTAGATGTCTTTGGAAATTCACTCTGATTCTAAGCATTTTGTCACTGGCTCACAATTACAGAAACAGTCAGAATCTCAGTTTGAATGAAATTTGCAAATACATAGTTTGCCAGTTTTAATGTTAGTTTTAAAAAGTAAATTAAAACAATTTTCGCTTCTAAAATGCATGTATTTACCTGATTGCTGAATTTAACTTACTGAATTCCAAGCTCTACAGAAAACAACTATTCGGAAGTAGTTGTGTTCTAGCAGCACTGAGTGGCTGTGTTACGCTAAGGGTCTTCTCAGCATTTTCATTACACATTTAATTTAAAATTCAGCCACTTAAATGGGCTTTAAATGATGCTTGATTTACAATCAGCCACCTAAATTTTTTTGTAACGTTAGTGATTGGACTTCAGATATTATTCCATACTCACTAACATCTAAGCTATTGAAGACCAGCAGAAGTACTGAGTGCATCTTTGAAATGATCTTTTTCTGACCTTGGAATTATGCCTTCTGTCAGCCCATGATTCAGAGCAATCTCACAAGCATTTACTAAAAAATAAATAAAGATAACATTTGAGCACAAGCAGCTTCCTACCAAGTATTGCACTACCTATGGATTTGTTAGACATTGTAGTGACTAAACTCCTTATGGATTTTATTTGGGATTTGGATTGCTACATACAATTGCCAGTAAAATTCACATTATTTCCAAGCAGGGCGGTTTGGAGCACAAAGGGGTGGTGAAAACTCCTTTCTCTCCAGTAAACGTTACCAGATGTCCTGTGCTATCCATAATCTGCTCTGCAGGCTCCCTCTGTTGTAGGTCTAAAGCCAGTCTCCACTGCTACTCTGAAAACTCCTTCTGTGGCTCAGGCAAATGGAGCCACAGCTGCACACAGATTTTCTGGCATCAGCCCAAGCTGGCATAGCTCTCTCCTCTCCTACCCTGGCCACTTGTCCTCCTTCCTGTACCATCCCATAGTTGTGGGATTGCATGGTGAACAGGACTGAAGAGGACCATCTAGGGAGAGGAACGGCCGCACAATCACGTCCTCAGTCAGTCAAGAGCTTTGGTAGCCAACTGATGTCTCCATACGGAGTGCTTAACCTTCAGCAGCCAGAGGGAGCAGCAATTACTTTTATAGTCTTTAGCCTGAGATAATAAAAGATTATAACCCCTGTCTCCACTGTCAGAGGAGACAGAGAGGGCTCCAAATGGGCTTATGTGCACCCTTATGCCAGAGTAGGACTACCAGAGATTCTGAAGGATGTCCCACCATTTCATTTTCCTTCACACACAGAATAGATTTTGTCTATTCTAGGAAAGCTACTGTTTTCCATTTTGACCACTGCAGACAGGCCAATGAAAACATTAGCATTCCTTCCCCCCCCCCCCCTTTTTTTTTTATTTCCAGGGCTTTTTAGGTACTTTGAATTTCTGCTGAGTCAGTAGGTCAGAAAGGCTATTCTACAAATGCATTGTTTATTTGCTTTTTTAAGTTTGAATTGATTGCCACTTCTTTCATCCCTCTCTTCATGGGACTACATCAGGATTTCTTTTGCTTGCTACTGATAACATTGGAGGAAGGTACCACACAGTAGATCCTCTGTGAGCAAATCTGTCATTAGCTTTGCAACTGAGCATAGATTTTCTAGGGACTCTGTCAAGCTTGTTTAACTCCATTCCTTGACGAGTGATGTATCACTGGCTTCAGAAACCTAACAAAATGTTCACTCTGTCCTCAGTGCAAAGTCCAAGGTGGTTTTGATGAGCCTGGCTGTCCTATGCTGTATCTCTGCTAATATGCATGGATCCAGTACTATAAAGCTGTGTTGTTTGTGCCTGTTTTGTCAACACAAGCTACAGCTGGTGCCCTTCTTCCACCTCTTTCTTCATCAGCCATTGCCATGGTGTTTTCATAAACTTCCATAGTTTTTAGCTGCTTGTCTTTGGCACCCTCCTGTTCAGCATTGACTTTGCAACACTTGCAGAAGCCACAGCAGTGTTTCCCACAAAAAGCAAGTGAAGACATAATTATATTGTCCCAGGGCTCTAGGGAGTGCATCCAGAGAGGTAGGAAATCCCAGTTTTGGAGCTTCTCAGGCAGCGAATGTGGCCGCCTTTTCTGCATAACGTTAATTACAACCACAGCAATAAAAAGAGCAAACAGGGGAAGGCAAACACCCAAAAGGACTGGCCAGCCTGCCAGTGACAGACCAAATACAAACAAAGGGAGAAGAAAGAAACAGAGGAGAAGATAAAATATAGCAAACCATCTGTACTGTGCTGTTATGTTTCCCAAGGTCTTGCACATGCGGATTGGCAGGCGGGTAAAAGGTATCGGATAAAACAGAATAATCCCAGAGACATTGAAGAAAAAGTGGCACAAGGCAATCTGAAAGCAAAAACGTGAGAATTTCATTAGCTAAAATGCCTTTAGATGCTCCTATGCACATGATAATTACTTCCATCTCTCAGGAAACAGTACTGTTGTCAATAAGGTGTGGGAACCATGTGAGAATTGTTCATTATTGGGTTCTGCATCCACAAATTTTCAATGAAAACATGGAAAGCACAAATTTGATAATGCACACAGGTTACAGAGAAATTTTTAATAGTACAAACTTCGATTTTACAAAAACTAGCTCTAAGTTTGTAAGGCACTGAGGAGATTCCTGGAGGGGGTCTTTGTCTTTGGGTCTTTATAATTTTTTGATTCACACACTTTAAATATTTGGGGTTTTTTTAAATTAGCATTAAAAGGTGCAGACTTGCTAAATCTTAGAAGTCACTTAGAATAAGAATAATTGAACAAAACAGTACATTCCCTGCTCACCTTATCTTATTTTCATTTTGTAAGTGTTATCAGACTAAAGTAAATATGAAAGTACAGGGGTTTTTTATAAAGTGCATTATAAAACCAGCATGTTATCATGAAATCTGAGCTTTATCAAGATAGCATCTTCTCATGATTACATCTGTTCTATCATGCCTGAGGACAATAAAATGACTTCTGTAATTTTCTTGATTTATTTTAGCTAGTAAAAACATTCATCCTATTCACCAAGGAAACGTCATTATCTTTTCACTCTTTGATGTAGAGCATTCATTCAAATGTTATCTGCTGCCAGGTTCTATACTGGGTGGAAAGTGGGAGGCCAAAGCCAGGCTTCCTACTTTTCAAAGAGTTTGAGGCAAAACTGAATTCAATAAAACCCACTCAAATTACATTTACCATGAGAAAAATAGATGCCATGATGCTCACTGCAACATCAGGTAGATAGAGAGCTTGCCAGCTTAAGGATTGTGCAGCCTTCACTTAGGTTACAGGAGTCCCTGTACACTGCATGAACTGAGTTAGGGTCCAGAGAAGGGAGCTTACTGAAGGAAGTCAGTAACCCTCAGAGGGTTGTCAGTATGTGGGCACTGAATTCCAAGCTGCAAAGACCCCACACTCGGGTCAAGTAGCCTCCTCTGTCTCAGTTCTGAATCAATTCACTCAGATCAAGACAATTTATGACAGCAAGATTGACTATATATTGACGTTCTGAGAATGTTTAATGCAATCTTTTTGCTCTAGCAGTTGAAGTGAATACACTGTCATTAACAGCACACACAAAGTCAGGCACAACATGAACGGCATATTTGCATCACAGCCACTTTTGTCAGGTTTTTCTTCAGAAAAGTTACAAATTCTAAATGAAGTCAAGAAAGCATTGTTTTATACTGACCTGTAATGAATATTTTAATGTACTCCCTGGACTTGCTAAAGCTGCAAGTATAGCTGTTGTGGTTGTGCCAATGTTGGCTCCTAAGGTAAGAGGATAAGAGCGCTCAATGCTTATAACGCCAATGCCTACAAGAAAAGAAACAGGATTGAGTTGGTTTCAGAATGATGGAAAAGATAAAACGTGGGGATAAAGAACACAGTATTTACAACTTACCAACAAGGGGTGTAATAGCAGATGTGAAAACAGAACTACTTTGGACAACGAAGGTCATACCAGCCCCTGCAAGCATAGCCAGGTATCCAGCAAGCCAAGTAAAAGGAAATGGAAAATCTGAAAATTAGAGGGAGAACACTGCTGTTAGCATAACAGAGTGATCTATGTTACTGCTGTGACACAGCAGTGAAGACTGTTAAGCACTTAAAATGTAGATATATTGTTTGCATACTGGGTCTCAAATGACCATTTGGGGTCAGTTCTACTACTCTGATTTATCCTGTTTGCTGTGCTCCTTCTATAGTCTTGCACCACTGGATACACTTTGAGGTGGATACTAGTCTAGGTAGACATTTGTCCTGACCAGGGTAGCATGTGTGTTGTGATACAATTAGGTACCAGAAATGTTTCCGCAGAGGTCAACACAAAAGCTTCTGGGCGTCTTGAGAGCCTTGGTTTCAGCAACCAGGCACCCACTGCATGGATCAGATCTTCAGAAAGCTTTGAAGCCATCCTGAGAAAACCAAGCTTTTTGTTTGTTCTGACTTGTTTCAAGCAGATTATCTCCTAGAAATTCACTTGTTAACCCTTGCAAAAGACAGCTAATTACACTGATTAGGGAAACTGGGCACAAATGTCCCCTGTAGTCTGCATATTTATGGAGAGAGCTGAGAAGTGAGGACTTAATCAGTTGGGAAGACACAAAGGAACACAGAGGAGATCCCAAATTAAATAAGCAGTGCATGTCAACTGTTTGCTTTCTACCCCTTGTTTTTAATTTGGGCAGTGTTCTTTGCCCAGAAGACAGCTTGGGGACCACTTCGTTGCCTTCTGTGTTTCTGTGAACCCTCACTTCAACCACAGCCTGAGATCTGTGCCAGGATTGCTTTTCTCTGCTACAGTTTCTAATCTCTCCATTCAAGAGGGTATGAAGGAAAAGCAGCCTAGTGAAAAAAAAACCCCAACATTTGCACTCAGTGGATCCAGGCTGAAAGAAACACCTGGACAGCACAGGGAAAGACAGAAAAATACCACTATTCAAGGCTGCCTTATCCTACTGAAGAGAGAGTTAGGCAGTGGAACAGGACAAGATCATTAATTACTACGAACTTCTTTCAACTTACTTTAGAAGGAATACACAAGCCCTGTGCCAGAGCAGGCAATCGCAATCTCAGTACTTTGATGCTATCTTTTGAGGATCGGAACACTACATTTCTAACAGCTAATCATTATACAGCTAGGAACAGAGCCTGGACTTTAGTCTCTAATGCTGTTAATCTGCCACATTTCTCAATCAAGATGTTCATAGATTTTTAAACTAAGGAAAAGGACATGCTTGGGAGAAAAAAATGTTGAGCAGTGTGCATGATTTTCATTCAATAGTATTTTCTTTAGCTTATTCTATAATATCTTCCATAACATGAGACATCAATAAACATGCTCAGTGTCCTTGTCATTCCTGAAAACAATCCTCAGGAAAAGCAGATAGTTACCAGTGTTGATTGTCTTCTTGATAACACTTGCCACTTGTCCTTTAAGCACAGAGTTTAATAGCTTAACAATCATTACCAAACAAGAGCACAGAACAAGCAGGGACAAAGCCAGAAGGATGAGCCCAATGGCAAGATCAGGCAGGTCTGAGTTTACAAAGAGGTGTTGGCCTGAAAAAGAAAAGGAAAATGAATTAGCATACCCACATTTTTGCCCAGCTCTGGTTTTCATTCACGCCCCTAAGAAAATGGGACCAAAGCACACACAGCTTGAGGGCTTGATGCAAAGAGGGAAAATGCCACCTCCCTTCCTCCCCAAAAGCCATGTCTGAGTGAGACAGGAGGGGCACTTCTGTGCACATGCTTATAAAATACACAGCGGGCTCCCCTATGGGCAGGCAGGAACTAGGTGACAATTTGCAACGGAGAGGAGTACAAAGGCAGGAGAAAATTTGGGGTGCTTCAAGCTGCATGGTGGGTCAGCTTTGCCCAGAGTTGGCTGCATGCCTGAGAAGGGCTGTTGGAAGTCCTGCAGGGCATGCACAGGGATGGAGATATCCTAGCAACCATTACAGCAAAGTAACCGTAGCTCCAAGCCATCTGAACATCGAGGGTGACATGATACTGAAGACCTCAGTTACTGGTATCAGGGAGCATGGAAAGAGATCCTTCTGCAGCCAGATACCATGATGATGCTGGTAACTCCAGCTGTGCAGCTACACCAGCACTCAGGCTCCTCAGGCCATGTGTCTGTATGCAGGCGAGGGCTTCTGGATACACCTCTGAAGTGGTCTGTCAGCACTATTAGAAAGCTATATACGTTTGTAGAGATATTGCAGAGAGGTAGTTCTACTACTTACATTTACTGATATACTCTGTTTCAGTTATATTCTTGAGGGTCCATGTCTCATTTCCATCAGTCCAGCAAAAGTCAGGAGATGTGCAGTTTTCTGAAGGTGGAATTGTGACATTCTGCAGTGTCTAAAGATTGCCAGACAAAGCAAATAGTTCAGTTGTCTACAAGAGCTCATGTAGAGTTTTCAAATCTTACTACAACCAAGATTCATCAACTAAAAAGTCAAAATTGTAAGCTAGCACCACATTAATGACAAGGTAAAATTTTGCATTTGTAAAATAAATGATTGTGCTGTTACCCAAGTCAGTCAGTACAAAATTTAAAGATTAAAATATTCCCCAAATCTTCTACATCGTAATAACCATAGCACCAAGCCATTAGTAACTAAGGACCTTAACTACTGATGACAGGTTTTGTGGAGCAAGGTTCACGTTTGGCTGCAGCTGTGGGACAGTGGCGTTCCTTTTCCAGCCAGAGCCACATCTTCCTTGGTCAAAGAAAGACCTCTTTACTGACATCTCAATGCAGTTCATGGTCTGGTGAGTACTACAGGGCTGTGAGTCAGAATACTACAACACTAATGCAGCCTCACTTGCTGGATGAGCACCAGCTGCTCAAGCTGATTTTCTGTGCCTCAGTTTCCATGTCAGTAGAAACAGAAGTGCTGCTACTACTTTCGTTTTCAAAGTCCAAATGCCATCTAAGAGCTAATTACAAGCACTATGATTAGCATTACTAAATTAGTGAATTTCTGTTTATACCACAATAAAGCCTTTCTTAGAAGCTCTCCTAGCCTAGACATACTGCATTCTGACACCAGGTCCATAAATCCTTATGCTGATTAAGAAAGAGTTTGCTGACTGAGCTGTACTTCCACACGAGAGCAGCTAACAGCCAAATGGACTCTGAACCATGCTCCTGAACACGAGGTGTCTTTCCAAAGTGCTTGAGTGATTTTCTTTTGCAGAAATGGGGAAAGAGAAATCATATTTTTTTGCTGGGTACTGCATACTGACACCTGCATTTGTACTCCTCTCCAGATGATGCAGGTGGGCAAAATTGGGAATGGATCTAGTGCCCCCACATCTCCAGGGAGCACCAGGCCCGCCATCCTGTCATCCTTTATAAACACAACACAATCTTGTTTCTCACCTGCCTGAATTTTTTTCAAACATCTGAGTTTCAAAGCAGCTGCATTAGATCAAAATGTCTGTTTTGCTTTAAACATATGGGGTCTGCATGTATTTATCCCTGCCATAAGTCTATTTAATAATTTTTGCTAGAAATGAGTTTAACCCACTAGGAATGTAAATAATTTAAATTATGTTCCTTTTCCCCCACCAAGTTCAGGTGAAACTTCTGGAGGTTCCACATCTTTTTGTAATTTGACTATAAGCTTGGCCAGTAGGCACACAGCCAAAATATAGGCAAACACAGAAAAAAGTGCGTATCTAGAAATATACACGTCCCTCAGCCTACACTTTCTGTGTAGTTGCTTGTCTTGTGTAGGACTCAGGGGCCCAGAGCTCTCCAGCTGAGGGTTAGGCTGTGCCTGCCGGGGCAGTGAGGGGCACCGGGCCGGGGCTCTGGCCGGGCTCTGGCAGCAGCGCAGCCGCCCCAGCCCGGGCTCCTCGAGGTGAAACATCCAGAGCCTCAGCGGCGTAACCTGAGCGGGTTTCGGGTGAGCACAACCCTGCTCCAGCGCTATCTCCATAGGTAGCATTTCACTTCCCACCCCGACTGTCATTCAATAGGAGCTGAGCACTTAATTTCAACCTCCATGGTGTGTCCTAAAGTATCTTCTGCCCCAGGACTTCAGGAATTATTTTTCTATACATGCCAACAAGTAGAATACTCTAATTAGAGAATCAAAGGATATTTAATGTTGTAATTGCTAGTTAGCTGAACAATGCAAACCAAACACTCAGCTCCATAGTTTACCAAAATACTCATTGGTGTTGATCTGAGCAAGAGATTTCTCCAAGCTGCAGGGCTGGTTGGGTGAAGAGCAACAGGACACAGCCCCACAGAGGCTTTCTCCAAGGGCGTTTTTCCAAGAAAGCTGCAAAGAGCCAGCTGCCACTAGATCACCCTAATACACGTAAAACTAAAGCTGATTAGATCAGTAGATAAATGGTGGTTGAAACAATATTTTCTCTGGCCTATGTTGCAGATTTTTTTCACTTTCAGAAAGTTGGTAGGAGTATCAGAGTTTAAAGCCATTTGCATTTGAAAGGAGTAGAAGACTTGGCTCCAATCCACCAGTTCTGATCAGCAAGGGTCTGTACAGTACTGAAAGCAGTCAGGTCGAGGTCACCACTGGTGACCATCCTTAGTTTAAGTGAAGCAGAAACTACATTAAATTTTTTTCATTCTTTTTCTGCTGATAAAAACCCCACCCTCATTAAAAAAATCTAATTTCACAATCCTAGGACAAGGAGCATCAGCTACAGATCAGTAATATATTTCCTGAGGTACCTGACAATTAATTTAACATGATACTCACCACATTGGTTTCAGTGACACACCAGATCTTTACCAGGCTTTTGTTTTTTGCTGATTCATCATTAGTAGCAATTGCATTTATTACTGATTTATCAAGCTTAAAAAGAAGAATAAAAAGAATTTTAAAAATGCATTATTCCAGCTTGCATCACATACTTCTGTTCAGCTCTACTCAAATAACCCCCTTTGGAAGCTCAACCATATAAAATCTGCATGACTCTAATGCTAGAACTGCTGCCCAACAGGTAGGAGGGAGGTTACTCCCAGGAAAAAGGTCCAACTCTACATGCACAAATGCTGTCTCATTCTCCCCACATCATCCACTACCCCATCTCATCCTTTCTGTTTACTCAGCTGCTCTGACACAACTGCCTAGCTGTATTTACTGTCACTTCAGGTGCTGTGTGCATCCCCCTGGCCACTAGGTGCACATGATTATGTCCCATAATTTCAGTGTCATCATCAGGTGCTATGCTGATCCTCTGGCTGTGGCAGGTTGTCTCCACTAGTACTATCTGCCAGTGTCCAGGCAACAGGCATCCTTCCCATCCATCCCACATGGCTGCATTTGTCCTCACCTGCCTTCCCAGTCCTCCTAGCTAGGTCTGCCATCGCTAAGGTGAAATGTGGGGGAAATAGAAACCAGAAATACAGAGCTGGGGCTTTATGAAATGTGAATAAAAAGAATTCATCTGCTAATGAACTTTACCCCAAGGACACAGAGAAAGGAGTGGGAGGCCTTCTCATACTCAGAGCATTTTGATTAATTGTAACTGAACCAAGTAAGCAGCTTCCTTGAAATGAGAAAGAGCTTACCTCAATGATGAGCTTTGTAAAGGGATCTGTGATAACTTTCAGTAGCTCTGGGGCATCCTCACCACTTTCAAGATGAAAGGACTCAACTATAACATTGGTGAGATGGTAGAGATAGCCAGAAATAACTTCAATAGGCAACAGGGCAAACACAGCAAGCCAGTTAAAGAAATCATGGATTGTTGCCCCAGCAAAGGCCCTGCAAGAAGAAATTTTTTAAAAAGAGTTGCTTTTAATTAAACAAAATGTGTACAACATCAATTAGATATGAAATTATAAAAGAGGGGATGAAAACTATTTCAAGGTGGGAATAATTTAATTTCTGGGGTCAAAGGAGAAGGCTACTTTGTTATGGAGTGCTAAGTTGGCTCCACACTGTTGACCAACTAAAGAGCCAGACAGGTGAGTAAAACAAGAAAAACTAGAAAAAAGCGATCTTTAACATGAGGCCGCCAGGAGTACTTGTTTGAAGAAAGAAGTGGCTGTACAGCCTATATTTGTTTTGCCTCTCACCTGTTTTTGGTACATTTTTAATCCTCAGCCAGTCATTGCCTCCGGGACCTGTTCTCCCTCACTCCTGGGGCAAGAGGGCTTTGCAGCTCTCCCACATGTTCCTGCAAAGTGTTGGTGTATAGCCCCCTTCCATCTTCTCCTGCAAAGCCTGAGGAGCCACAGCTCTTCCCTCAGAGGCTTTGGCTAAGAGTATTTCAATATGCCCAGTATGCCATAAATGACAAGGTAACAAAGCCTCCGATCCCTCCCAAGTTTACTGCCCATCTCCATGAGCCATGAGCTCTCTCAGGGGCAATGGCAAGTGGCAGTCTAAAAGTTGATATCCAGAACACCTCATTTCTCTCCAGTTACCAGCTCTTGCTTAATGTAGACTTAAGAAGCCTTCAACATTGAAATCTCTTTTAAGGAAACCAGACTAAATTCATATAATATTAACTTCTTGTACAGCCTTCCCATAACTAAGATATAATAAAAGGTGGGGAGTATAGTGGGAGCACTTGAAAATTTATCCTTGTGTAAGATCACTAAAAATGGTGAATTCTTACAAACCCACAAAACCTGCAAAGGAACTCAATGTGTTTTTCTTCAAGCATATGAAGCCATATATGTAGGCAGCACTATACCTTTGCCATGGCCATGCTTGTGACTTTCTTATCTAGGAAGGCTGAATGGCTGTAGTAGTGATAGGGAATATAGAAGAAGACCTAAAAAAAAGGAAGAAACAATTTTCCAGCTCTAGAATTTAAGTACAATACCTTCTAAATTCATTCCTGTCCCCGGCTTGCATAAGTGCCACAACCGTGTTTGTAACCGAGGTGCCAATGTTTGCTCCCATGATGATAGGAATAGCTGCTCTAACAGTCAGCACTGGAAAGCAGAAAAGGAAACACTGAATGAAAAAGTCATCAGCAAGCTCTATGCTTCGGTGAAAATTTCTGTTACCATCAGTGAAACCCTGACGTGCCTTGATGTCGGTGGGATTAGCTACTCCAATCCAAACATGTTTGTTTCAATCAAGCCGTCTGGGAACGTGGCGCTCCCATAGTCCCCATGATCCCCACTGAAACTGTGGCCCATGGTTAGTAGTTTTCTTTCCCAGGCATTTGCCTACTTAGTGCAGAATTTTGAAATTATACCACAGAAACAATGAAGTCCAGTAACTGCCTAACGTGACAAAAGTATGCAGATAATTACAAAAATCAGTCATTCAGTGCCAAGGCTTCCAAAGATTTTCACTGCAGTTGTGGTCTTACTACTATTACTGGTACTACTACTACTAATATTAATACCATTATTATTACTTTTTAAAATTTGATTTTATATCAGGGAAACAGCTGTGAAAATCTTTTCCTACAGTCTCTATTCGTATGCCCAAAGCTTCTACAATTTGAACACAAGTGGGAATGTTTGCACCTGAGACAAGGTTTATGAGTGATCTCTAGGAAGATATTGTGAGCAGACTTACATGTGGAGGACACCATGCTGACCACAATGGATGAAGAAGTACTGGAGCTCTGGACCATAACCGTCACCAGAACTCCAATCACCAATCCCGCAACAGGATTCGAGAGCACAGAATCATCTTTAAATATGTCCCCTGCTGCTTTACCTATTAAAAAATATATATATATTCTCAGAGTGAGGGAAGTACAAGGTAATGTCCACAGAAATTATCAGAGTGTTTAATTAAAGATCATTAAGCCATTTAATTGATACATATACAACCATGTTTGCCATCCCAAAAAGTACAACGTAGCCCAGGGATCCAGATTCACGTCCTGGACTCTCAGCTTCTCAGCTATTAGAAAATACTTTATATTCTCTCATTTCAGTGATTATAAGCCCTGCTGAACTCTGCAGAGAAGAGCCACAGCCATCAGAGGAAAGACTGTAGGACAAAAAATCACACATACCTTGGTTTAAATGCTACTACTTGGTATTTTTTGATACTGAATTAAGGAAAATGCTTTTAATAATACTGATTAATTCTGTTCCTGTACTTTTCTGTGTTTGCAAAATACTTCCTCAGGAGCACACATATTTCTTCATAACCACTCCTGAGTCCATCACCTGAATTCAACACTTGGAGGTAAATGTAAAAAACACATTTCAATAGTTTTCATCTTTGAAGGTTTTGGGGGACATCTCAGATGCTTTGATCAAGAGGACAATTTTCCTATTTCACCTTGTTGAAATGTCTTTTACATGGGGTAGATTTATGCACAGATGTATTTTTGTAAACTGTCCCTAAAGTAACAGGAAGCTACTAGGAAATTGGGGCCAATAACCCCTACATCAACAGCTCTCTGGAATTTGAGACAGAAAGACCTTTTCAAACAAATGAAGGTCAATGTTCAATCAGAGCTACTTCTTCTGAATCGTTATCTCAACACATATGAAGAATGTTTTTGAAGAGTAAAGCTGTAATTAAGTGTCTCAGACAAAATTTACTGCCTTATTCATAATTTATTCTTGATATTTTAATATTTTCATACCTCCTACCAGTTGAAAAGCAGAGCTCAGTACATCCAGAGAACAGACGAACATGTAGAGTAATCCAAGTAGCATAATGAACTTCCCTATCCCATAGAGTACACGAATGATTTTTCCTTTTCTATCCAGTTCTGCAAAACAAATACATTATGTATAAAAAATCACTTGATTTTTTCTCTGGAATACTCTAGTGCACAAGCGGAGACAGTGGAGACAAAGACAGTGATGTGGCTCCAGTGTGTGATTAAACCCAAAAGAATGTTCTTAATCACATTTTAACTGCAGAAGCAGGTATTTTGTTTACCTACTTTTACCACAAAAAAACCTTTTTGGTATGTGACAAAACCCTTATGAAATCTGAGATTGACCCTTGGTTTTATAGTCATCCTACTGAGTAAAAAAAGACCAACAGGTGCCTGGATATAAGACTACATTAGTGCTGGACTGTTTTCCATGTATCTCCTTGTGTTTTGAGGGTAAGAAGCATGATTTCAGGATTTTTCTTAACTGACTAAATATAACATGCCCATTAAGTCTTGGAGGAAGTGAGATAAGTGATGAGAAAACAATGTAGGTAACTTATTTATGGAGAAATGGCTACCTGACCACTTGACCCCAGTGTCCTGCAGTTCCGGCAGAGCCCATGGATCATCTTCTTCTGGCCTTGTCTCATCTATCAAAGCTACTGTGGAAAATGCAGGTTGAATTTCCCCTTTATTTCCAAGTGAAGCCACATTGCCTGATGAAATAAAACATTAAAAAAATTGTTTAATTACTTACCATCTCCTCCAAGGATCCCCAAAACTTATTTACCTCTGTAACTCACGAGTGAGCACTTTACCTTTGTGATTTTCTCCTTCTTTCCCAGCCATGTTCTGGTTTTGTTTGGAAGAGTCCCCAATATAGTTATTGGTTTCAGGCTTCTCTACCTCTGGCCAGGGAGCCATGATCTGTGACTAACAAAGTAGTGTTGATTGAAATGCACGTGCAGTCAAAATATTCACCTCACAAGAGTGTATGTGAGAAATATGATAAGGATTAAGTGCAAAGGAGATGAAAATGAAATAAAAGAAATTTTCCCTTGAACACAAATTTTTACTAATCTTTATGAGTTATTCCTCTAGTTGGGAAATTGATTTCTCAATTATGTTTTAAAACACAATTTATTTATTAGTGTACACAATTAAAAAATTACTTCCATCTCACATTTGTACTTTCATACACTTTTAATGGTCATGAAAGCCAAGATTCCTCTGCTTTCCGAAAGGTAGGCATTTCTTCTCTTTAATTAATTTCAATTCCTTTCAGCAAGAAGTCAGAGAACTGTTTTACTTTCTTCCACCTTCTGGATTTAAGCAACTGCCTGGTGATTCAATACTTCAATACATAGATTTTTTAGCAAAAATTTCTTCCCTAAAGGACTGCTCGGTTTGGGTCATGAATGCTAGACACAATGCCTTGTTGCCTCTACTGGTTCATTCCGTGGAAACATGAAGAGGAGAATCCTGGACAAGGCGGAGGAAGACCCCAGGGTTTCAAGCTTGCTGAGTGCCTGGACAAGAGGACAATTAGAGACCAGTGGCCATTTGCTGGTCTGTATTTGCCTGTAACTCACAGCTGATGCTGCAAGTGAAGCTGAGCTGGTGGGAGCAAGGTCCAGCTCACCCATCTCACATAGGCTCTCTCTCTGAACCTATTCCTTCCCAACCCCTTTTGGGCACATTTGACATGCACTGTAATATTAATAAATAATAACTTTAAAAGTATGACATCACATGGCCAAATCCTGCCAGCACAGGCGTAAGCCCACATGATGGACCTAGTCCAGGCACAAGAGGAGGCCAAGCCTGGAAGAGTCCTCCCTGTTTACTTCACCAATATTGGAAGCCAGAGGGAGGGACATGAAGGAGGGGGAAGGTGACTATGGAAAGACAAGACAAATATGTACCACAGTACTTCTGCCTCTACAGACTTGGTGACCACATCCAAAAACTCAGTGGAAAGGATGGGAGAAGTAAACCCTGTCTAGGAAAGCCTCACCTTCAGGTCTGTCTTGTCCACCCTCTCTGCCACAGAAGTCAGTCAGTGCTGCAGGCAGAGCTGCCCCATAACCAGCACATCTGGCACCCATGTGTCTGAAACACTGGTCAGCACATTTGCCTCCAATGCTCCTCATAAACCAGTGCCCAACCTCCAAAAGTCAGAGTTGGTATCATGCTCCCGTAAACAAAGTTCACCAGCAGTTAGCAGTCACTCTAAGGGAGTATAATTAATCATTCATTTAATCATAATCCTTTATGTAGCTGATGGTGAAAATGTTTCGTCCCTGCCCACATCAGTAAGCCACACATCCTCCTCCTTTAACCAGGAAGGAAGAGACACAGACAAAATCACTCGTGTCTTACTGTAACACAGGTGGGTGTTGTTTTCTGGCACTTCACAAAGAAGAGAGTATCTCCCCTTCCACATTACCAGGAAAAGTTATTCTACAATTCCATTAGCAAAATCTATGCTTTTCACATTCTTTATCTGAGGTGTAAGACTCAGAGCAGCTCCCAAGATACACAAAGATCTTAGAACAGATGAAAGAAAGTCACTCTTGCTTGTTTCAACAAGGATTTCTATTTCCTTGAAGCAAATTCTTGCATTTTCATCCATGCCAAAACAACCTCCAGCCCCACCCAGACAAAAGCACCTCCATCTTGTTAAACAAGTTTCATTTATATATGTTCAGCATTTAAAGAGCTTTTTAAAAATAACTGCTCTACACAAGTGATTCTTAAGTGAAATACAATCATGAAAATATACTGGAAAGTCAGATGTGAAGCTGCAACTTATTCCAACCATGGAGACGCGGAATATGCTGGATGCTGCCATCCCTGGAGATGCCATCAGCGCTACAGCTCTTCTGTTACACTTAATATGGAAATGAAGGATTCAGCCTGCATGATTACAGTATGGAAACTGAGCTGATGCATTCAATGAAGAAACTGGAGCTTGAAAACTTCAGCAGACAAACAGCCTCTATGTCTCCTAAATAAACTCTCCCCATACAAGAATTCGGCAGAGCATTTTTCCATAATAAGCATCTCCCATGTTCCAGAGGTGCTCAGGATCCCACAGGTACGTCATGTATTATTATTGTTTATGCTTTATGTGATTAATCATCATAGAATGAGAGTTGATCACCTCTGTGGAGGAAGTTTTTTATAGGTATGTATATAAAGTTATTCATATGAGCCCTAGCCAACCTCTGATTTGAGAAAGTAGACCCGAATACTGGAGGCCTTTACAGCATTTGCCTTGAGCATTTGGGCTTGCAGAGGTATTACTAGAACAGCCCATGCTGTGTGAGTGGTATCAAGGACTGATGCAAGCAGACCTATCTATATCCTTGAAATGCTACCAAAGCTGTCAGATTTCACAGATCCCAGCTCTTGTTAAGAGGAACAGCTGAGAAGATAGTCGAGAGACACCTGATACTCTCTTTATTGGAGTCCTAGCCACAGCTACTTACTGTTAATTAATCACTGTGCTATAAAGAGAATCTACATTCTATAGTTTTCCCTTTAAGAATTCTTCCTTGGCCCAAATACAGACATTAACACCCTGAGAAAATGCTCAGAAGACAATCAGTGTGCCTTGGAGGAGCAGAGTACTGGGGTGGCAAAGCAACTGAATAGCTCCCTGGCAGCTCACACGTGCCCTTGGAAAGGCTGACGTCAGGTGTGGTAGAAAAGACCAACATTGCTGACGCAAGATATAAATGACAATGAAAACCCTAAGAGTGGTTTACTTTTGAGCATCAAAGACAACTACATGCGAAGGAATATATTAGAGAATGGACCAATGACAACGCACACTGCAACAACTTGCTGTGTTCAGCTGGACACACCAGTCCAGATCCAAAGGCAGGATAGCCACAATTGCTGGATGAGGTGCTGGAGTCATGAGCTCTGCCCACCCCCGGGCCAGCCATGGCGTCTCAGTGCTGTGCCTTGGCTGGCAGGACAGCCAGGGTGCCTGCACACAGGGTGAACTCATGGAGCTCATGTCAGGACACACGTTGGTGCTTTGGATATCCACCTGTTGGGAGCGGCGCTGAAACAGGACCTAATTTCCTCCTGAAAGTGGCAGGTCACAATATGCTATGCATATTGCAAAGGTCTGAAAACTAATGCCTATGCAAGATGTAATCCAGTCCATTTCAGTGAACCTCATGGCAAATCCTCTCACACCATCCTGTGTGCTTCTTTCGTTGTGAGTATAGTCTTTCCTTGCCTTTGGAAAATGCTAGCCATGTGTGACATCCTTTCTGACTTCAAAAGAAACTGAACCTTCCTCCTCCTAAGAGTGAGATAGACAAAAAAAATCAATGGCATTCAAATTCTGAAATAAAATGTGAGAGAGAAAAACTCAGAGCCAAAGCGGGCTCCTGTGGTTTTTATATCCATACTCTCTCACTACAGCATTCCAAAGAGTTAAAGTCTCTTGGGAATTATCTGAGTAACACTAGGTGTCATGCAGTTGCCCTATATTGCATTCCTCAGTGACTCACTGGGCTGTAACAGCTTTGCCTCTGTTGCAGAGCTGCACTCTCCATGCTTTGCAGCTTTAAATCAGAAACAGTTGTCAATGTGTTTGTTTTGCTGGACTTAACACAGAGAAAATGAACTACCACCTGTGTGTGCCCGGCTGGCATTGTTTGTACCTCTCCACCCATGACAGCTCACTGAAAGGCCACACTGTGCCTGACAGAGCTACAGAGCAGTAAGTCTTAAAGAAATCTCACTCCTGGGGAACAGACCCAGTCAAACCAAGATGAAATTAAAAGTACTGAAGAAAAAGCAGTATTTTCAAAACTAACTGATAATAACTACAACAACCACCAATGTGACCATACATGCACCTACAGGCTGCTTGAGCAGCTTCATATCAGATTTTGGGTTCAGCCAGGCTTTCCCCATTCTCTCTCTCTCTCTCCCTCTCCCTCCTTCTGTCTCAGCTTTTCTACAAAAATACATCACTTCTCCATCATTTACCAGAGCACTACAGTTTTTATCTTAAAAAAGGATTTATCAGCTAATCTGATATCCAAATATCTGACTTAGTAAATATGAATATTTATCACACTTAATTCATAGGAATAAATACCAAGCTACATAGCAGCCTTTCTTATATACAGTTTGAAGAAATATTGTCTTTTTTCCCCTCAAAATGTACCACTTGCAACATAGAAGCGCATTCTGTAGAGACGGGAAAAGAAAGCTCCGCAGCCAGCACAAACTCATTCAGTAGCTTTACATCAGCTGATAGTTTGCCCCAGAACCTGTTGCATGGTTCTCAAAGCCCCAGGTGCAACAGCACCACTAACAACTTAAATAAACACCAGCAATGATTCAGCCTTGCTAGGAACAAGTCTTGCCTTTGCTCTGGCAGCAGCCGCTTCCTTGGGGCTTTTTCTTTGAATAAGTCAGCAGGCTTAGCCAGGATGTAAACTTTCAACTCATGCAGTAGTAAAGGCAAAAAGAGATATGTGAAAGCTACAAAAACAGAGCACTCTGCTCATTTTTTATGCCTATGGATCTGTAAGACTCATTGCTCACAAGCCTAAATCTAACACATAGCAAAACTAAAAAGAATCATAAACTAGCAAAGAGAACTAATATCTAGGTATGTGCAGAGAGAGAACAGATCCCAAAGATTCATTTTTGACTTCATGACCAAGCAAAACACTGGACACTTCCACGGAGGAGCCAGGGCCAGGAAATACCAGTGAATTGCTTGAAATGCCTAGTATTTAAATAGACCAATTACTTTTTCAGAATAAAATGACATGAAAATTAATAACCCCACCAACAAGGAAATAAAATAGAATAGATCTACCTCATCCAAAAGACAAAATATATAGTAAAGAATAAAGAGAGGAAAAAATAATGACATTAAAAACACTTACTGATCTAGTGGAAGAGCTGATAATAAAAGTTACTGAGAAACCAGTTGATTTCTGCCTGCTGCCACATTAGTTGAGCAAACTACATTAGACTCTAATGTATTCCTTTTACCTCCGTGTATCAAACCAAATTAGCATAAGAAAATGTTTCCATCAAGAATAGCCTGACACGGCCATCGTGAGGCACACAGGCTTTACACAAGATCTATGCTAACACACGAACTGACCCTATTTCCTTCCAGTGTTTCATTAATCATATCCTAGACATTTTCCAGTATCCAATACCACTGATTACTGTGACTTAAAATCTCACTTCTTTTCAATCCAAATGATAGTTAAACCAATACTTTCTTTTGCTATAGGCAGTTTCTTTGAGGGGGCGGGGGGTGGCAGCTGCCAGCAAAATACCTTATTTCTTTATCATATTTCATAAAAATAAACCCAGCTAATTGTAGAAAAAAAGCACAGTTTGTTTTCAGAACTACATTTTTTTTAATCCCTTCCTTAAAATATAGACACAGTTAAAGGAAAACGAGGTGAAAATATTAACAACAGGATGACATTTCATATGCCATTCCAGTACCCCACATTATCTCTCTGTTGCCATTCCTTGAACTGCAAAAGCAGAGTTTTAGATTTGCAAGCTAAAAAAGTTCAAAAGAGAAGAAAAGAAAACTCAGTCTTAGTTGCTCTTACTTACCACGACTTAATTCCCAGACAATAGAGTGAACGGATCAGCTGGGCAGCCACTGAAACCTGCAATATATATAGACAGGTGTTGAGCAAAGTTTGCTTTCATCACTGCACACTAACATTCCTATTTTACAGTCCAGAGGCACTGCCTACCTGCAACTTAACGATCACAATAAAACTTTTTTTGCAAGCGTGGGCAGCAACCAGCACTGATAAAACTACAGGCTATTTCACACTTATTACATTCTAAAAAATGTCCCATCAGCATTTAAGTACAAGTTACAAATGTGTTCATGTGAGTGCTGGGGAACCGATTGTTCCAGCCTGAAAAATTGCCGTCCACCTGATCATTCAGTAATCTTTTTTCCAATAATAATTTTCCAAAAATATTTTGCACTCTCAAAAGTCTGTCAAAAGGGTGTGAAGGAGATGTAGTACTGTTATTTGTCTGTTCAGATACCTATTAATCTGCCTAAGAGCAGAAGAGAAGGAGAATCAGATAAAAAGTGGTGTAAGTAGGAAACACGTAAGAACTCCTTAGATCAGAGGATGGAGTTTCATTCTTATCAGTGCTCAGTGTTTACAATTAAGGCAAGCTCATTAGCATTTTGGCTGTGGCTCTACTTCCAAAGTAGATTTAAAGGTGTAAGGACACCTTTGATAATTGCATTCGGAACACAAGTGATGAAGACAAATAAATGACAAATAGATATGTTAGTCAATAAAACAGTGTGGTACTGTAGATTAGACAAAGCAGCCACCAGCACTGCTGTCTGTTCTAGTGCTGATCTTAACAGGGAGCTGGATCGGGGGGCTGCATTAGGCACTGAAGCTTTATTATTTTTGATTTTTTTCTGTTTCAGTAGGCAACTTACACTGAGAAAATAAACTGTAAACTTGCCATCTAACCAGCAGATCTGCTTTGTCTGCTTGTATGCAGTCATATCTCCCAGCAGCTTAGTGACTTAGTAACTTAGTAAAGTAAAACTCTTGCTTTTTGCACCTTTCAGTCCCGTGGAGATGCCCAGCCTTTGGAGCAGTGAGTCACAACTTCCCCTTCTCCTGAGTCGGCATCAGAAATGTTTAATAAGCAGTGACCATGAAAGCCTCTGCAGCCCCGTGCGCAGCATCACATCCTGGCAGTGGAACCACCAAGCACCTCCCCTGCCTGCAGCGGCTCTGCTGGTGTTGACCCCACTGCCCACACTACACTGGGCAGGGCTGATGGTGTAGCCCAAGGATGGAAGCACCAGCCCTGCCTCACTCTCCCCACTTGTAGTTTTCACAGACGTGGAAAGGATGAAAAGGAAACAATTTTTTCTTCTGTGTGTAGTGGAGAACTGTCCAAAAGTAGAAAGAAGTAATGGAAAATGGACCCAAGGTCTACCTTGGTGGTTCACAGGCTCAGGTTTTTTTAACAGAAGTGTACTTAAACATTACATCTAAAAATAGTAGGTTTTAATTGATGGCCTACACATAGGAAATCAGGTGAATCTTTCATTTGGAATACTGGTATTTCTTTGAGTTGTGGCTTATTCTCTTCTGAGTCACTGTTTGTGAAACCCAGCTTTTCTGAGTGGGAAGGTATGAGATGTGCACATTTCAAGTACCCTGTCATGGGTCAACCAGAGCATGGTGATGTCTTCTGCAGCATTTTAATTACAACATTTGGATTGCTAAGCACAATCCTAAGTGCTGAGCAAGTTAACATTTTAGAAAGAGAAAGATTCTATATCAGACCTATTGCAGTAAAGAAAAAACTTTAGGAACGAAAAAACACTCACTCACACAAAGGCAGACAATCTACAATCTGTCTTTGGAAGTCCAGGGTGAATCTTCTGCAGAGTCACTCTGGAAGAGCCTCCATAAGAAGCTTGTCACAAGGGTTGAAGGTGGGTGTTATTTGTCCCAGAAGTTTTCCCTTCATTCAAAATCAAAGGAGAAGAGGCTCATGTTCTTCCCAGAACACCAGGGCAGTCAGAGTGATAGTCCAGAGTGCCTGTCATGTATCTGGCACACATTCAAAAGATGCTGCTGCTGCTCAAGAAGTATAAGGCAATGCTCTATCTTCCCACTTCAGAGTTTACTTTGAAAAAACTGACCTCATTAAAAAAGAATATTTTGGATAGGAAACACGTCATAAATCAAAGCAAGAAAGCAAATTTCAAGGGTCCTGGTTTCCTCTAACAGAGGTGCTGGATTACTCTGCAGCTATTTGGAATAATACCTGTGAAAGTCCAGCATTTAGCAGGAAGTGCAAACACAGAAAATGTCTTAAATACAGAAAAAGAAAAAATTCCTCGCATGTGCAAATCCTGTGAGGGGTGAACTCTGTCCAATCACTGTTACATGTTGCAAGAAGTTATGACACAGACAAGAAATATATCTACAGAACAGACATCTGTGCTACAAGCTCTCTTACAGATCTCCCCCACAAAAGGGATACCTGCTGGGCAAGTGTCAACTCCATCCGTCTTTAAGACCCAGGCCCTAGTACAGTAAACCAAGTGCACTTAAGTCACAACTAAAATAAAAATAATTAAAGAGAAGTAAAAGAAATGGCCATTTATCCTGCAAAGGTGTCAGTGCTGTCCAAGATACATATTCACTAACAGTAATACTCACACGACGAGGTTTGCACAGATTCAAAAGACAGCATACATGAGCATGGCTCTCAGCTAACATCAGGAGAGAAACTCTCTCTCTCTCTTACATTTTAATTTAATTCTCAATATTCCACAAATTCAAAGAATGCACACCTAAACAATGTACATTCAAAAAGGTGGGAATCTAGAAAACCACCATATGGCTCTTTACCGAAGAGAACATGTATTGTTTCCATCATTTGGAAACAACAGTGTCTATTTTATCTTGTTCAGAAACCTTGAACAAATCTAGTTGTCTACATTTGGGAACAACATGAGTGTAAGTCAGCCTTCCCTCTACGGATATGTAAAACACAAAGCCCAGATCATTAAAGAGAGAGGCCAGTGCTGATTTCAATAGGAATTATAGCCAAAAGAGTTACTTGGTTAAGGACTTACACTCATTCAGCTGAAGAACATTTTCCTTGTTTGTGTAGTTACCTGGAAAAATTTAAGTCTCAGCTTTATCTATTGTCTGAAAAGTATTCTTCCTATAGACATTTTAGCAGTGAAGTTTATTAATGAAAATACCCAGTCAGATGTGTTTTGTGAGTATGAACTTCCATATTGGTACACAGCTGGGTATTTATTTAGAAACAGTATTTGTAGCAGACTTTGAGCCTGGCATTATATAGGATGCTTTGATTTTGGAACAGAGGGTAAGTGCTACAACTTTGCTGTTCACTAATTAATTTTTTTCCCATTAAGAAGAGGAAAATTTTCTTTGAAGGAAATAATTGGCTTTTAGCTACCCTAGTACTCTTCTGCTTTAGGTGGCTATTACTGCAATTCATACTCAGAACTTTTTTTTCCCCAGTATTTCTGCTATAGTTGGGAATAGTAAAGAATAATTCCTAAATCTACTTTGACAGGAGTAAGAAAACATCTAATTTAATGTATAAAGAAGCTGGATCCTATCACAAGGTTCTGTGTTACAATACTGTGCATTTCATCTTACACGAGTGATTGATAGGCAAAAAAATTAATGGAGTTACAGTAGTTAATATACTTCCAGGACTGAGTAATGAATAAAGTCATAAAGAGACAGCATTCAACAGAACTAATGCCAGGAATGGAAGGCGGAAATAAAATGTGAATTGAAGGAGTCACAAAGAGAAAAACTACAGGAAACGCTTTCAGACATACAAAGGAAAAGAAATACTTCAACACAGGAGAAATAGGTTTTATGAAGCAATAATATGGCAAACAAGTTTAGATGAATAGAAGTGTTTGAAAGGAAAGAGAAACTCTCTTTTGATCTTGTAATAACTGAGCAGCTCTTTCAGTATAGAATGACTTTATTCTCATTACCACCCAGTCTCAAATTTTTTTGTCAGTACAAATGCATCCTTGGGACATGAGTTAAGGGGGTTATTCTGTTCATATTTTCCATGATAGCTGTGTTTTCATTAAAGCCACTTATTACAATTGTTTTTATTGTTCTTGAAGTATCTTATTTTAACGTCCTATTTAGTTGATGTTTTGCTACTAAGATACACCGTTCTCAACATTTGCTGACATGTAAGGGACTGCTCTTGTGGAGCCTGCAGTCCAGACATTGGGGTGAGGGGTTCAGAGCAGGGGCAGCTCTGCTTACCCCTGCAGCAATCAGGCACCACAGCTTCTGACTCTCTTCCAGGGGAGGCATGGCCAGAGGCAACAAGGCACAGGCTAAAACAGGGCATGTGAAAAAATAACACCAACAGTAGCCTGCATTTGATTTCAGCAAGAATGCCAAAAATGTGGATCATATCATTTGCTTTGACCACTAAATCCCAGAAAAATTTTTAAAACTGTGCTTACCATAGCTGTTCTAAACTTTTACTTCTTGTCTGGAGTGTATAACTAAAAGGTTTAACTAAAGGTTAAAATAATTCATTAAAAAACAATCTCCAAAACAAAGACATGGTGATGCTTTGGCATCAGAAATTTTTAATCACCAAAGAAACCCAATATTATTCCCCTCCTGCTAACCTTTCCTTACACTTTTTGTAGTCCCTCCCCTTACCTTGCCCCGACACCACACCCCTCTTTCCCCACTCCTGTTCACTCTGTCAACCAATCTATATTCTAATATAGCAGCCTCTGGTTGCCTCCCACTTTGGACACATATCCATGAATGCACATAGCATCTTCCCAACAAACAAGGAACAGGGAAGAGGAGGAGAAGAAGTGAAGGGAAATGTGAGAGCTCTTAAATAAATAATAATTATTCACACTCTTAGGCAAACCTTAATTTACAGATACAAGTGCTTTGGAAAAGTAAGTGGTGTTGGCTCCTTTATCGTTCACAGACAGTTTAAAGATACATTTAAGAAATCCATTGTTTTTTTCCTACTTGATTTGTTATCTCTGGGCTGACACTGGGCATGGTGTTGCTGGTAGCAGGACAAGCAAGTATAATTACTGGCAGCCAGCTGAGCATGTCTGCAGAGATGAGAAGCTTCATCTCACCTTTCCCAGCTGTGCACTCCTTCTGCGCCTGCGTTGTGCAGCCTGCTGGCCTCCACATGCTGCCTATGGAGCAGCTGCTCAGATTCCACAGCCACACTTACTTATCTTCTCCCAAAATGAGTTCTGCCAAAAAGACAGATTTGAGGACATAAAATGAGGATTTTTGACAAAATAAATAGTCTCCCAAGAACACACTACTCATTCAAAGGCCATATACACTAACTCTGTACAAAAAATGTACATTCCAAATAAAGTATTAAACACCTCAAACTACAGGTGAAAACTTACAAATTATTTCTTCAATGACACTGTTCTGTGCTTATTGTTGCAAAATGTTTGACAGTATCTCCTTTCTAAGCCTTCATGCATGAAAGAGCTTTTGGACAACTCTAAGTGACTTACCTAAAGGCAATCTGCTGGCATAAGGTAAGAGAACAAATCTCTTTTCTTTGAACTTACTTTCCATACAACTAATTGTCCAACTCACTAATTCTGTACAGGTCATTAAACTAGATCTGCAAAATTATCACCAAAATCAAAACAACTGGTATTTAATAAATATCAAATACAGTAACTTTCCTTAATCTATAGTTCATAAGTAACTGCCCGTGATTATCATCTAATACAAAGGTCTTTGAATGTGTCTGGAGAAGGGCAACAAAGATGGTGAAAGGCTGGAAGGAATGTCCTGTGAGGAGCTGCTGATGACTCTGGGTTTGTCCACTTAGGAGAAAAGGAGGATGAGGGGTGACTTCATTGCTCTCTGCAGCTTCCTGAAGAGGGGAAGCAAATAGAAAGAGCGAGCTGATCCCTTCTCCTTGGGATCCAGGGATAGGACACATGGGAATGGTTCAAAGGTGCACCAGGAAAGGTTTAGACCGGACATATGGAGTAATTTCTTTACCAAAAGATGGTCAAACCCCAGATCAGACTTCCTAGAGAGGTGGTCAATGCCCGAGGCCTGTCAGTGTTTGAGAGACATGTGGACAATGCCCCTAACAACATGCTTTAACTTTTGGTCAGCCCTGAATTGGTCAGGCAGTTGGACTAGATGATTATCGTAGGTCTCTTCCAACTGAGTCTATTCTATTCTATTCTATTCTATTCTATTCTATTCTATTCCAGGATATTCTATTCTATGCCGGGATAATCAGGAAAGGAATCCAAGACAAGTCAGGTGTGAGGACAACCCTCTCCTGTATGAGCACTGCAGTAATTTTCTTACTGCATTAGGCAAACTAGCCTTGCTGCATAGTTGTGAGATCCTGCAATTAGGAGTGTGCCAAACATCATAAAAATTGTCTCCTTCTTTCACAGCAACTTCTCTCAGTGATGCCTGTGCCACATAAACAGTTTTGATCCAGTCCTGCTGTCAACCATTAAAACTGTGGATTCTTTTGGAGGATTTTATTCTTGGAAACATGACATTTTACATTGTGCAAGAACCATTCCCACTCTCCTTGCAGTATAAATTGGATAAAAGTCCTCAGCCTTAAGTCACACATGAAGAAATGCAAGGCTTTTTTTCTTTAAATACTATCCCCAGGACTTTCTATAGACTTCAGGTGACTGTCTTCAAGATGTATGCAATGAGTGACTTCACTAGACTAAGAAGACATAGCTTCTTTTAAACTTTTGAAGGATGAAATCTACTATTAACACACAATTACCATTCCTATTGACTCAGAAATGTAAATGTATGTGTAAGGCATTATATTGACCAAGGCATGCAGGCAGTAGCTGCTTTTTAATTGTTTACAGTTCATCCTTTTACACAAATATTTTTAGCTTTATAAGGGGTAGTTAATGGAGTAAGAAGACCAATACTTGCTTTTACAAAGGAGAGCTGTAATAGACACAAGGCAAACCTGAAAAGGAACCCAAAAGAGAAAGCAATTTTGTCTTGTGCAGGGTTTTTGCTGTTTGTTTCCCTTAAAGAACAGAAAGTGATGTGCTTTTATTGCAGTTGTGTCTCTTTATATGGAAAATCACAGAATCATAGAATGGCTTGACTTGGAAGGGACCTTAAAGATTGCCTAGTTCCCACCTCTCTGCCCTGGGCAGGGATACCTTTCATTAGACCCTGTTTCTTAAAGCCCCATCCAACCTGACCTTGAGCACCTCCAGGGATGAGGCATCCACAGATTCTCTGGACAACCTGTTAAAGCGCCTCACCACCCTCATAGGAAAGAATTTCTTCATAACATTTAATGTAGACCTGCCCTGTTTCAGTTTAAAACCATTGCCCATTGTCCTGTCACTCTGCACTTACAAAAAATCCCTCTCCCTCCTCTTTATAAGTCCCCTTAAGGTACTGCTTTTCCTACTGAGTATTGCAAAGCAGAACTCAAAGGTATTAAATAAATATCCAAACCTTTGGGCTCAATGATGGCAGAAAAATGCCAGCCAAAATTCACAGCAAAATATTCTCTGTCCTGTTCTTAAGCTGAATTCATGCAACAGGAATTTGAACATTTCTTAGAAATACAGAGAGATACTTCAAGGACATCTGAATACATCATTAGCGATCTTTCCTAAAGGAAACAAATCTAAACTTTGGCTAGTTGCTCAAGTCCAAAGAGGAAATACTACAGCAAAGACCATCTTCTTACTTTAAAGAGTGGATCGTGTTAGCTTTTAAAAGCATTATGAACAATTCCTCTGCACAGAAAAATATAATTTTATCTCTCTAAAAAATTAATTCACAAACTGCTGGCTATATATTTTGGCTGTTCTTTAAGGCCTCTTCAAACTTAGACCCAAATATTACACTTACTGATAAGCTGGAATTTTCTGGCATAATGTGACCTAACTAACTTCTTGCTTTTAAGTCTTGCTAAGTATCTCTATCGGTTTGCAGAAACACAGTCTTAATAATCAGTTAATGCATTTTCACTGAAGTTTCTGCACTTTCAATAAAAATTATACTATTGCAAACCTATGACTTCCATTACTTTAAAATTAAGTGTTTCTTTGTTTAAGTAACGAGCATAAATTAGCTCAGCAAGCAGACAAGAACTGCTTCTTAATTGTACTGGAAGAACTTTTTTTTTTAAACCTGAAGGTAACAAGTGTCATTTTGCATATATTAAGATTTAAAGAGGTGCTTCTGTTACAGCTGATGTGTAACTCAAGACTTTCAGAGTTGTAAAACTGTAACTTTATGCTAATTTTTATAAATAATGTATAGCCCATTTACAGTACGTTACGTGCTGTCCTTGATCCTCACACCACGCTTGGATCGGTCTGCTATTTTTTGTCAGCTCTGTCTCCATAGGCCTTGTAAACTGTTACTGGGTCCAAGAAGTAAGATTTGACTTACCAGCCTTCTCCCCTGTCAGTCACAGCAAGGGTTTGCACATGTCATATGCCACAGAGCACATTGTCTCCTTATTAGGTGAGTTTGGCTCTTATTTGAAAAATACTGTTGAATAAAAAAAAAAAAGGATGAAATATAGAGCTTGTGATATTCAGAGATAGTCAGACATTTCAGAATAATTACTATCTATGACTTTTCCACAGACTGAAGCCTTTGATCAGATTTAATTGTTCCATGCTTGCAGCTGTTCTTTTCACTGAAACTTAGCATCAGGAATATCAACCAGGATTCTTTTTCAGCCCAGGTGCATTAAGGGCAACAGACAACACTGTGCATGGGATGAAAGCCTGTCTGAGGCACCCACTGCAAACCATAGTCTACCAAGACAAGCAGTGATGGGATGTGGATGGTACAGAGCTGCACATCTGTGCTCAGGGACCTGGACATGTCCCTGCTCCCTCAAGGATGATAAATACGCACTCCAACAGGTACACAACAGAGTCCTGGCAGCAACAGAGCATCAGTTTCTAGATGTGGTGCCTTGGGAAACACATGGCTATTTCTCAGGAGTGAATAAATAGTGTCATGAAGCGCAAGCCCTGGAAAATGGGAAAACGAGAACACAGCAAACTGCCAAGGTTTCCAGTAGAGTTTACAGGATGATTGCACACACAAACAAGGGTCGATCCAACTCCCCTTTTGCACTTAGAAGTAGTCCACATAAACATTGGCACCAGTTGCAGCGTGTCTTTCACATGTGTGATGTGTCTTGCTCTTGCCTGCAAAGCTGGAAGCGCTCTTACGTAGGTGGAGATTCCAGAGATGAAGACAGCAAGCCATCACACCAAAGTGTAGCATGAAGGAGAAATAGCTTTTACATGCCATTTATTTGTAACATCAAGTATGCTATTGTTTCTCTTTTACTGACTTACTGGTATTTCCTCTGGAAAGTCACTGACTCTGTTTCTTAGTCCCACCATTTCTGAAAGGTGTCGGATTTACTATGTGGCAGATTCAGCTACTGGTCTTGCACTTTGAAAATTAAAGCAGACCATAAAATGGCATTAATGCAAAGCCAGCATGATCTGTTCAGGATGCATATAGAATAGTTTCCAGCACCTTTAGTGTAACCTGTAAACAAAATACATAAGGCTAATTATGCCTGATAGTAGTATAATAATATCTGATGTTTGCATAGTGCATTTCACATTAAAGGGAATCAATCTGTTGAAGACATAAGATGCATGTTGAACATGTAAGATTAAGATAGCTATAAATGGTTAAGAGCAATTTCTGGTGAAGGACAAGATAATGTAGCCTGGGACAGGTACCATACCTTACATGAGATACTGACACATCTCTGCAATCTTTGTTTTAAAATTTGCTGTTTCAGGTGGTTCTGAGCTTCAAATTGTCCTTTGAAAGGGAGGACAGGCAGATGCCCATTTGAACAACCATTTCTGAGAATTTCCTGTCCTTGAAATACTTTCTTAAAAGAAGCGTTTTAGTAGCAGTTTTATCCAGGACAGTAAGCACAGGAACATTGGGGTGGCCAGTTTGAAATGGCTGACAAACTTCCTGCTGAATTCTTCAAAATGTGCCACCTTTCAGTCAGGTGACAGCATCATATCATCTCCAACAGTGGAGCAGCTTCCTCTGACTCCCAGTGGCCCCTTGGTCTCCAGGTCAGGCTGCCTGCAGCATCCCAGCTCCTGCTGCTACGGTTTGACACAATATTTGGGGTTACACAAGCTCCAGGGAAATGATGGAAACATTCCTGCTCTAGCCACAGTCCTTGCTGGGATGTTTTGCTTTGAACTGGACCCCTCAGACCACCTTCAGTGCAGAGAACTCCACCACCAAACCCCTTCCTCCTCCCTCTGCCCATGCCTCACCTCCTCCCAGGGCTGCCCGAGTACCACAGCCGCAGGTCTCTGGCACTGCCAACAGAAGGGAATTCGTGGTGGGTGGGAGCAGCCACAGGACTCACACTGCTCCAGGTGCAGCTGCTGCTCCAAAGGATGCAGGAACAGCCCAGCACGTCAGTGCTGCTCACCCCATGCAGTTGTCCCAGCACAATGTGCCAACACACATCAAGGGACACCATCCTTTGGGAACAAACTGGGGTTCACAGCTCAGTGATGAGGAAGAGCTGGCAGGCCCAGGGAATGGCACAGCAGGGGCACTAAGCCCAGTAACTGCACATCTGACAGGGAGGCTCTAGTCTGCAAGGACAGGAGTGCAAACTGTGATCTACAAGGAGAGGCAGGCAGAGGGATGGAGGGGAAGGAGGCTGAGGTGCTCTCTGCTGGTAGTGTAGGAGCTGGTCCTCACCCCCAGCCCCCAGCAAATCCAGCTTTACTGTGATCTGTTGCCACACAGAAACATGTACTAGCTCTAATGAACAGGGTGAGATGTGCAGATCTAATCCTCCTCAAAGGGTTTACAACTTGCCAGTAGGAATGAAATCTCACAGGCCTGGAGGTTCAGGGTGTAACCTGCACATGCTTAGTCTAGTCCATAGATCCTGGTGATACAGTAAATTCTTCAAAGATAAGAAAATGCATAGGGGTTTTTTGTGGGCTTTGGTTTGCAGGAATTGCAAGATGTGTTTTGTGAGATAACCTCTATCTTATCTTTATTTTTTCTGTTCTAAATTAGAACAGTCTGGATGCTAAAGCATTTCTGCCACAATATTAACTCCATCAGGCAGAACGAGCTTCACTAAAAGAATTTCAGCCTCGGCCTGAGATTCAGGGAGTTAAAATGTGGCATTAGAGCTACAGTAGAGCTTCTAGCACTGGAAGATTATTCCTTCCACACTACAGAAGGCAGGTAAGCCAGAAATGTCTAGATAAATTACTCTCCCTTCTACTGTCCCTACTACTCTCCTCCTAAACTACTCTCCTTTCTCTGGATAAAGCAAACAATGGTTGACTGCTAATATTCTTGCCATCCACTCATTTTGCATATATACTTAGACTGACCCCAATTATTGCAGTCCTCACATGTTTTTTTGGTAAGACAGTCAGGACCAGAACCAAGTGACTGATAACATGTCTGTCAGATACCTCTTCACCAGCATCACACTTCTCACACTAATACTTCTCCAGATTTAGGTATTACTTTTTTCTGAGAATATATTCACAGTTTCCCAAGAACACAGATAAGGAATTCAGCAGGACTAGAAAACAAATGTTTTTATTCAAAACATTTGTGGGTTAACACATCCCACCTGCACCAAACTTTGCATTTTATCAACCTCCATATGCTCATAATTCTTGTCTCATTTTTTTTTTCTTGCACACTACAACATACCTGCACTGTTGTGGTCACTGTTTTCTCCCTTCTTTCATGGACAACATGCTACACTTGCTATTTCCAGTCCTGTTATCTCCCTTCGGGGCTGGCAGCCATTTAAGCCATCTGACCAACATTCCCTCTCACCTTTATTACAGAATTTCTTCTCCCAAATGACCAGCCTCCCCAGTGCACTATAGCCATTTCAGGTATGGTCTGTATATTCCCACACTCATGACCCTGATTGCTGCCCTGTGTTTTCCCCCTGGAAGAGAAGCCTTTTTTTTCTTTTTCCCCTCAAAAATGCACCATTAACCTGGTGATCAACAGAACACAGATACCCACATCCCCACACTTCTTTTAATGGTAAAAAAAAGGAAGAGAGCATTTGAGGCGTGTTTAAAAAATCCAGTTACCTAAAGCACATCGTGGACTAGATCTTCCCTGCCTAGGGGTATCAGCAAAGACAAATTAAACAAAAAATACACAGCTATCATTTTCACAGACAGAAAAGGCCTGTATGGAGGATTTGTTCTGTTTTACACTCACGAGCCTTTTGAGGTTCTAGGCTTTTGAACATAGTAATACTTTATAAAAAATCCATTCTTAAATTCCCTTTCTTTAAGTAGATCTTGAAGGTAAGAACTGCCTTACAGAGACGTCATCACCTCAGCTGTCATTACATCACAAAATAGCATGTAAGAGCACACTGCATTTGGAATTGCATGTGCAGCATGGAACTCACTGGTATTCACCCAATGCAATTGCACAAAAAAACAGTGTTTCCTGAGAAAAAATGGCTGAGAAGCAAAATGGGGTGCACTTTTAGTCATCACAGTAAATAATACTTTCCTACTGGACAGCAGAAAAATTTTATTGAAGCGTGTCACGCAGAGCAGCTGGCGTAGCCTTCACCTGATGCAACCTTCATCTTGTGCCAGGTCACACAGTCACAGCTGTTGAAGGTGCCTGTTCAGATCAGGACCAAAGTCACAGCAATCAGAGCCAGCTGAGAATGGCTGCTGAACCTGTAGCCACAGGTCTCCTATGACCGCCCTGAAATGAAAAGGACAGAGGCCTTTCCTCCTCCAAGGAGGAGGAAACCCCTTAGACCTTGAATATAAAACCAGAAAGTGGAAAACCTCATAGGAAAGTCCTCCCACCTTTCCTGGAAACTTGGGTCAGTCTTGCCACCACAACTTGTCCCATACAGAAATTACTGGGTAGGAAAACCAGCTCTCAAGAATTCTGAGAAGAAGGAAACAACTCTAAATCCCTCTACCTTTAAGCTTTTCAATTAACTTTGGATTTTTTACATTTGATTCAAAACATCTTGTGTAATTTATTACTTATATTTTGTAGAAGGCCAGCACAGCAAACGTGGACTTGTCTTCAGCAATAATGTACATAAAGGTAATCAGGAACTTGGAATGGAAACTAGGTATGTCAAGATGATCATTGCAGCTTGATGGAACAACATAATAATTCAGTGTTTTATTGGTCATATATTCAGGGGGTTGTCATTTAAGCACATCAAGAAAAATGGGAGCAGATCACTCAAGTTGCCTTTCTGAAATATCCGTAAAACCCCAAGAGTCAGGAAAGGAGGTTAGAGATGGAGGTAGGTGTTCGGGACCTTCAACTTATTAGAGAATGCTGATTTATCAAAACTCTTTGCGATTCATACATTTTATAACAATAAAACTTCTGAAGGAAAGGTTCTTGGACTGAAAATTGCAGTGTTGTTCAAAAAAGAGGCAAGATTTGTGGGCTGTGAGCCCAGAAAGTTTAGTTTGTGAGTAACTCCCAGTAAGGCTTGACTGTACATTCTCTCCTAACCATGGCTGTCCATGCAAATACCAACGGACAGGATCACTGGAAGAGCAACTACTGGGGTCAAGAGCTACTTGAGGTAATTTTCACTTGAAAAGATCAGGAGTTGATAACCTGAGCAACTCTGCAACGGAACTGGCTTTGGAGCAGACACAGCCATCTGTCAGGGGCCTGCAGGTGCACCACATTTAGCTAACTAACCCCGTTGCCCTCCATGCAATGACAAGCAACCAAAAATTTCAATAGCAATCAGCATATTGAATTTTTATGTTTGACACCAAATACCAATTGCCTGGTCAGTAAGACTACAAAGGAAACATAATAAATTAGAAATGTATTTTTTCCATTTACCTTGTGGTCAGATAATGGTTGCCCATATCAGACACGTATCACTCTTTGAGGATACTGAGGACCCATGTGTAAAATTCTGCATCCTAGTAACAGCAAGCCACAGCAAAGATTTTTTTAATTTTTTTTTTAAATCCAAACATTTATAGGAAAACAAAATAAAGGTCATAAGAAATGAAAGTTTAAAAGTTAGACGTTCAAAGAAGGCAAGGAAGAGAGGAAAAAAATAAGGGGTATAGCCAATAATTACAGTACCATGTGAAGAATGTAGTTAAACACAAAGCTTACTATTCTTTTAAATAGCCCAAAATAAACAGATGTACAAAGCCATTTCCAATTTTGATCATTTCCCTAAACATGTCTCTTCTACTGACTCATAGGAGTAATTTGAGGACAACACTTTTAAGAGATGGTCCTCTAGAAACACCTCCCTCATGCTGTTGCTTGCCATATATTTCAGATACAAAAGCAAAGCCATATGACAATTACACCTTTCTTTGAGCATTAGTTTACATTAAAATTACCTTTCCTCTAGACTACTGCTCTTACATTTTTATGATTCAGATGTATAAGCCTAATTAGATCTAGCAGTGACTGTATATAAGAATAACAAGTAATTGCCAAGAAAAGGTAAAAATTACTTATAGCTGTGATGAGTATCATCAAACAACTCAGAGATTTGTAGAATTGAATGGCATTATTAAAAGCTGGTAATTCTAATGACATAGACCAACAAGAAGTACATTGCCTTTCTAGCGCTGTTCTTAACTTTCTCTGTTTAGAAAAATTCAGCTTCTCTGTAAATCCTTTATTGTTAGTTTCTAGTCCTTCATAATTTATGGAGAGAGACCGGCTTTTCCAGAAGGTGTTCAGAATGTAGCAACATACCACAGTACTCCTACAAAACCAGCTTTTTTTCTCTGCTAATTGAAGAGGCAGCTTACAAAAGTGCTTATTTGAATTCTTTCCTTAAACTTATTTTCTGAAATAAAGCAGTGCACCATGACCCCTGCTGACAGATGGGTTACGTCAGGACAAGAACTTTGGTATCTTGAGCTCCCAGAAGGCAGTGATAAGTATCTTTCCTGTCCACTGGGCTAGGCTGAAGGAGCTGATGGCTTTAGACACAGCAGTGGTGAGTCTTCTCCTTGCCAAAATGGGGCTTCCTGAGCAAAGGCAGTGGGGTAAGGCCAGAACAGAGGAAAAGAAAAGCACTATGAATATTAGGAGATGATCCCTCAAAAAGAAGAAAATGGGGGGGAGAAATACACATCATGTTTCCAGTTAGGATGTAGGCTAGACCACAGTCTGAACTCAGCATCTACAAATGACCTTGTGAGGTCTGAGAACTTCTACTGCTAATATTTAACACGTGCTAATATTTATGTGTTCAGTGGAGTCAATATTTAGGTTTTCTGATCTACTGCCAAACCAGCTCCAGAGCTGAAACAGTGCAACATCTCCCAGGTAGTGCTGCAGAGAGGACATAGCAATTAGTCTGGACATAATCCCATCCTACAGGAGAAGTACTCTCCAGGTGCCCCTGCATTGTGGCCACATTAGGGCATTGAACCACACTGATTTCTCTTGGAGAGCTGGGCTAGGATGATGCAGAGTGCTTGGCAAACATCAGCAGTTATCAGCAGGGTGAAGAAATATCGGGTGTTGACTTTTCATTTACACAGTTCAGGAAAGAAATATTGTGGGATATTCAAACAGGCCAAATATTCAGGAACTGTCATTTATGTCTGACTGTTGATTGTACATACTACAGAAACCTCAACTTTACCTCTGGTGACAAACAGCATGTGAGGAATGGGGAGATTACAGGCCAACTTCCTCTGATTGAAAGAGAAAAACAAGAAGGATAAATTAGATGTTACTTTTTAAAATAACGTTTATTTCCCTTTTAACAGGGTATTGCAGTTCTATACAGTTAAGATCCAAAACCAAGCCAAACCTAACCAATATCTCTTTACCTCAAGAAAATGAGAGGAAGACTAGATTTAAAATAAAGACACCCTAAAATATGAGCTTCTGGCCTAATCCTACTTTCATCTTTCTACAGTAGTGGAACTTTTTAGGTTAAAAAAATAAAAAGGCATAACAGGCTCCTGGTCAATGTAAAGGGTAGTCCAGTTTCACTGTTTGCACTAGCTCAAGTTTCTAGGTTGAATTTTCTGTAGTTCATTTCTGGTATTTCTAAAAGAATCTGAAAGAGGTTGCATCAGTTTCAAGGAGTTATACCTGTTGCTCTGGATCCATGCGTATGTTGCAAACTTATTTTATGGTTATTTTAACTTCTCTCAAAATACAACTTGCCTTCTAAAGCAGTTTCATTTATTCCAGAAGTAGCATTAAGGCGTTAAATAGAAACTTTTACCAACTGCTGAACAGCAGCATGTCTCAGGCTCCTCTCTTGCTTACATTGGTCTCCATGAACTGCTGGAACAGAGCACAGATACCTCTGAGGGAGCAGAAATTCGGAGTGATTGGTGATGCCACCACACCAGTGCTAAGCAGTGTCTGAACCATCATGTTGTACGTGATGGGGTGCAGCATTTCTGTAGTGCAACTACCTTGATTTTGGCTCCAAACACACAGCTCTGTGCAAAAAGCACTGTTTATGAATAGATGACCTTGGATTGTCACTATTCAAGTCTTTCTTGTGTCACTCAGTGGCTGGTGTCACCCGTCCTCTATGGATTAGAAGCCCAAATTCCACAGACATCTAATGAGACTGTTTTTGACTTTACCAAGGGCTTAATTTTACTGTGACAAACACTCATCTTCTGGCCAGAACAGACAAGCTACAGGCACACATGAGGAACCACAACAGTGCATGTTTCAGGATACTCCTTCAGTGTCCCGTATTCTCTTAGCAGTTCATATGGTTGATAACCAACAGTCTTCATGTCTCTGAATATAATTAAAATATATAATAAAGCAGTATAATAACAATAATATACACACAGAATAATATAAAAGAGTTCCATTTAAAAAATTTAGCAATTAAAAATAAAAGCTAGCCTTGTAAGAGAAGAGGCAGGGGTGGGATTTCAGGCTGTGAGAGACAGATCTCCAGACCTCTGTTGCATGGGCAGCAGGGCTCCAGAGTCACAGCTGGCAGCTATGCAATTTTCAGAGCAACAGAGGATGCTCATAATTAGCTGATAAGAGGCTTAACCTCTGAGGCATTGGTGGCGTTAAATACTGTAATGTAGGCTCCATACACTTGCTTACACTTCAGCACAAAACCCCTGCAGAACCATCCCTCTCCTTTTCCCTGTCTCTATGGCCCTGCTATTCTCTTGTTGAGATTTTCACTAAATACACGTAAATTTTCTCCATCATTTATAACACTCATGCTTGAAGGGCTTTGCTAAGAGCAACTTGTTTTGCTCTTGTGTTTTGTCCTCTGTGCTAATAGCCAACATAAACAGATGAAGCTGAAATACAGCTCCAGCAGAAGAGTGATGTTAATGGACTCCCCCCGTTTCACAGAAAGGGAAAAGAACATGAAAAAGGAGTGCAAGAATATAAATTTTTACATCAGCTCTACTTCTACTTTGCAGTACCTGAATGATCAAATGCCTCCAGCTGAGATGGCACTGAACCAGAGATAAAGAAAAAAGCTGAGAAGCCTCGGGTTTTTTTGGCTTCTGGTAATGTCAGATTCTGCAGATTAAGCCTTGAACATCTAACCTTGCTTCATTCCTGAGGAGACAGCTTTATGATCTAATTAAACAAATTGTTTTGTTTGGAAAGCTTGTTAGTCTTCCAGATAAAGTCAGCTTAGCTGAAAACCTACCTATCAAAATTTTATTTGATTGCAAAAATAAGACTAAATAAAAAGGCTAAGTAAATGCCAGCCAAATAAGAAGACTTACATACCCAGGGTTCTCAGATTCTCTCTTTGTTTTCTTTGGTTTTAAAGTCATGATTATTCATTACTATTTTTAGCACCAGCCACATTCATGCTTCTCTGAATATTAAAGAAACAAGCAGCATCACATTCCTACAAGGAAAGGAAAGTCAGACAATGCAGCACGCCAGCTTAGTTGCTAGTATGGAAAGAGTGAGCCCAAGTAAATGAATAATACCTCCTGCGAAGTTTGCTGGTACTGTTCCTTGACCAGACATGTGCAGGTACAAGCTGGCATAGAATTGGCCCCAACCATCTTGATGCCTGGGCCATCGGTCAAAACACATATTTTTTGGTCAGCACCACCAGCTCCCCACCCACTGATTTCTCAGGGAAGAGCTGGGGCTTCCTCCTTTGCAAAAAGAAAACAGTATTAAGAGAGACAGCTGTGGATAGAACAGCCTTTGCAAGAAACAACTTTGAGAAGAACAACAAACAAGCAGCAGGTTTTAAAGCTGTAGAATACCCAGCACTGCAGGTATTTGCAATGCTGAAAAATTAGGTGCTGCATGCTCAGGATTTCTAAAGTATAGGTCTTATTTTGGAAAACCGAGAAAGTTGAGGGAGTACAATCCAGTGAGCGTTGGTTTGTATAGCAGACATTGCAGGAAAGAGGGGCAAGTGAAAGGCTACAGTTTCATCTCCTCACTCATAGTAAACAGCCCATTTCTCACTACAGTAGAAGTTAAATCAGCTGGCCTGTAGAAAAGCTACTTCAACAGAAATATCAGAATATAATAGATGTATTTTCCACCTGTAGACCTGGACCTGCTCCAGAAAGACAAGATGAAACAGTCCCTTAAAAACTCAGGAAGGAAGAACCAGCAAAACACTTGGTTGATTTGCCCCTGGTGGAGAAAGGAGCAATGGCATTGGCACTAGTTTATTTGTAAGTTAGAGACTGCTATCCACTCTTCTTTCTCCTCCAAACCAGAGACTGCAGCTGCCATACCTTGTTGCTTAGTAGTGATGATAGTTTTTGTTGTTTCAGTACCTGAGAACATTCACTATAACCCTGAAATACATTCAAGACTGTGTAGAGCTCCATAAAAGCAACATTTGAGGAAAAATTTAGTATAGATGTAAGAGAGAATTATTATTATCTTTTTTGATTTGCACAGCTGCAGTTTCTGAACTTGACCAAATAACATCATCAAACCCACAATTTTAGATTAAGTTGAAGCATCTAGTATATAGAAAATACTTCATCTTGGACAAAGAGACCAGAAGAAGAAAAAGCCAGTAAGTACTAGAATTGACTGTTTCAGGTAAGTGATCCACAGTCAAAAACATGAATGGCACACCAAGCCTCTCTGTCCATCATGAAGATCTTGAATATTTTTCCTCACACAATGAAATTAAGTATCTGGTACTAATCAAATTCTGGTTTGAGCATGTGTCTGCCAACCTGCCAAACTGAAAAAAATTTTTTAAAAAAAGGAATTTAAGGGAAGAGCAAGTAATTTTTCCAAAATAATTTTTTACTTCAGAACTGAATGCTGTGGTCAAATCCACATGCAAATCCATTTTTCATTTTCTGTATAATTCTAGTGTGCTTATAATTAGAAGTTAAATTTTAAATTGCAAGTAGACAGTAATAGATAAGAAATACAGATTATGCTATAATGTGGAAGAAAAACCATTGCAAAATTTAAAGAATAATTTCTATGTCTATTTGTTTTGTGGTTTCTCCTCCATTATTTACCTTACACATTCCTACTACCAGACCTTTCCCATGTCAAGTAAAACTTTGAATTATTTTGGTCATGTGTTTACATTGAAGAATACGACAGCAGCGGCTGACAACAGGTATGTGTACTAACACCCTATTCCCACAGCTGGTAAAGTTTTAATTCATCTCCACCATGTATTTACATTTGAAACTGCACTGCCTGTGACCATCTGATATCACCTATGCTGGCTCATAGTCAAAGACTTAACTTCCCCATAGGCAAACAACTGCATCGCACAAACCTTGTTCCCACTCAGCTCTGTTCACCACACCTCAGTTGTAATGTCACCAGAGATGCACTGAAAGACTACATATTCCTACCAGAAAGAGTAAATCAATACTGTTGCCATGGAAATAATGCAATCCCTCTGCCTAACCATGAATTTCTGTGAAACAACAGATGACAGCCAAGCACTGTTTTTTCTCCTGTACTTGTTTTTTTTAATCTTTGTTTTTTCCAGAAAGTATTTACATAAATAAATCAAAAGGGTGCTCACTAATAACGAGTACCAGGTTATGCACAGGTTCCCCAGAGGAGACAAAGGGTGTGAAAGGTGTCCCTGTCCCCTCTGCAGGACAGTGGTGGGGCTGGAGCCCGCGGGTGCTGCAGTTCTGCACCCACCAGCATAGCCCACAGCAGGCACCCAGCCTGCCCTGCACAGCACCTGCCAAGCACCCTGCACCTCCAGAAGCTGCAGTGGGAGAGACCAAAAAACCCCACCACATGCAGCAGAGCAACCATCCACATTAATCCCTGTGATGCATGAGCAGGCAAAGGCTTTGTAAGGGGGGGTTCCACACTGGTGGCAGTGCTGCAGCCCCAGGTTTGTGAAAGGTTGGCTACTGCAGAAACAGGATTTCTCAAACTTGTTTCTGTTATGTCTACACTTACTAAACAAAAGGTATTGGGCCACACCCTACCTCATGCTAGGTGATATTCAGATGTAATGCAACACTTAATTTCATGAAACCTGTCTTGCCAAAGTTTGCAATGACCTCAACTGAGGTGCTGCATTCCCACCGTCCTTTGACACAGTTGCCTGCTCTTCTGCTGAGATGTGTTGCCTTCCTTTCCCTTCACTGCCAGCCTTCTGCTCTTTCTTAAACGCTCCTACAGTTCTCATGAAAGGCGCTTGCCTTTCCATGTCTTCTGCAACTCTTCTCCACTTTCTGTTAGCAACCTACAGGTCTTTGACCTTGGTTTCTTTCCCTTCACCTTCAATAATTTCTCCTAGAATCCCAAGTGCAAACAAATTATAGCTACAATTTTCATACCACTGAAGTTTTAGGGGCAGAGAAAGCCTTACAATTTTTTTAAGTTAGACCCATTCACAAAATAAAGGTGCCATCTTGTGTTAGAGAGCTTCCCCCATGTTTTGATGACTGGTTTTGTATATGACTGCCCTAAAACTTTATATACAGTAAAAAAAATGAACGAAGCTAGAGCTACTACTGAGCTGAATTCATTTGTGTTCTTGAAATATGCACTTCAATTTAATCGAATCACAGAATATCTGAAGTTGAGAGGGACCTATAAGGATCATCGAGTCCAACTTCAAAAACCTGGGGAACAAAACATGACCTGGTAACATATTATTTAAGAAATTATATGGTATATAACAAAGACTTACAAGTAAATATGAAGCAGCATAACTTTCACACATGCAGGCTTAACAGGGCTGTATTTTGGCTATATGAGTTCTTTTGATGTTTTCAGATAATTCCTTGATAATCACACCCACAGGTTACCTACAGAGATAGCTGTCAAGTGCCCTGCTCTGGGCATCATGAGCATGTAAATAAGAAGCTACACCCATTGCAAGACAACTCTTGGCCCTTCTGAAACAGGTGCCAAAATCTCTACTGACAACTTCAACTGGCCTTCCATCATCATATTTAAACCCAGCGTAGTCTATTTTTGAAGCTTGAAAGAATATGTAAGTCTGCTCTAGATGGGAGTATTTCTGTGCTTACAGTAACCACAAGCACTTCCATAAAGAGCAGAACAACACAACAGCTCTTTAAAACACCAACAATAAAAATCAATAATTGATTTTACACATTAAGTCATCTGAGCTGGCTTTATCTCAGCACAGCTCTTAGACTTTATGCTCTATCATTGCAAAGCCTGCTCAGCCTAAAGTGGCAGGAGCAACAGCAGGTGGAAAGAGCACTGGAGATAGGAATGGGGAAGCCTGGTCTCCTGTATTTGTGAGGGACTCAGTGGCACTGCCCACCAGCAGGAGTGCCATTTAACCTGAACAAACATGTGTAGACACAACAGACTGGGAGAGGAAACAGATTTAGAGTCTGGCATGAATCGATTATCTAAGAGTGAGGAGTCACAGTCACAGCTGGTCATCTGGGCTGGCTAGATAAGGAGATTTGATGAACTGATGAATTGTCTAGGATGGCAAAGGAGGGAGACAAACATGAGGAGGAGTACGGGTAAGATTGGTAAAGAGTGTGAGACAGAGACAGCAGACGGGAAAGCTTTAAATGGAGGGGTAGACTGGGATAAGAAATTATGATTGAGAGGGAGAGAAAGATTAGTGAAAAGGGCCTATCAGTTATGTTCCTATCCAGACTGTAATAGGAACCAGCTAAACAAATAAAATGCTAAAAAGATCTAGGGGTGCTGATGGGAGACAGAACAAGGATACCTGTAGAGGCCCAGAGAGAAGAGCGGTGTCTGAGGAGGGGGAGAGATTTACAGGTAGGAATGTCAAAGAGCTTGGGTAGTGATTTCCATTGTGAGCTCAGGGTGACATCCAGGATTGGCTGAAGAAGACTCCTAAAGAGAGCAGAGGAGATGGAAAATCATTCAGGGTGCACAAGGGACAGAGCTAGGTCGAGCTCAGATTGTAGAGCTGGAGAGAGAACATGAGCGGCTTGGGGAGAGGGAGGAAATGAAGGAATAATTGAGTCTGTGCCACCAAGTACACAGTTTTCTTCATCCCCTGGGATACAATCCAGCACTCAGGACCCTTTTCAGCCTTTCCCCATGTCCAAACCACTTTCTATTTCAAAGCAGCACACTTGCTTTGAACAGGAGTGCCTGCAGGAATGAGAGTGAATATCATGTTATTAACCACCTCCTAGCCCAGAAGCAGCTACAGTCCACTACAAGAAAGGTTTATCTTTTTGTACATCCCTTTCTGATCTTTGAGTTCGAGCAGTGGGTTTTAACCTAAGTATAATGCTCTTTATTTTACTAACACTCATTATAGGAAACAAGAACACAGAGCTTGAGATACTGTAAACAAGAACCATCAATATTATCTAATGATCCACCTGCCCTGGTTTAGGAAGCTGTATAACTCATTAAGTATATTTCAGCAGTTGGTTTGCCATGAGAGATAATTCCAGACAGTTGACTTCTGCAAGGAAACTTTTTCACATTATTTCAAGCTTAGAAAAATATTAAATTACAGAAAAGTATAATTAATCAAATATGATTACTAAAATTTCATTAGTGCAGTAACAAATACTGTTATCAGAGTAGGAAGGCACTTCTAAATCACTGGTTTTTAACAAAGATGAAGTTGAGCTCAGAAGAGGTCATCTGAAACTGGACAATTAGACATTAGCTTGATGAATTTGTAGATTGTCTTTCTGGACTGGCCATTAGCAGCTACCAGCATCTAGCTACAGGGTAAGAACGTACAGCCAGTGCAGGGGGAAGAGGACAGGGTGACACTGCGGTGATAACATATTCTCAGATCAGTGTACATTAGGAATGAAGACTGACCCCTTAGAATATAACAGTCAGTTTATTGAACTTAACAATCCACTTCTTCAGCAGCTGTAGACCTGCATTCCAATCACTCCTGTTAGTGCTTAAGATGGTGGGTATTACATAGAATTGTTTCATTTGCAGAAAAAAACCCTAACATTTCATTTGCACTTAGGAAAGAAAAAAGAGTAATTTTTAAGACTACAAAATGATAATTTGAGGACCCAGTTTTCCTGTTATTCTTGGGATATACAACTTAAAACTGCTGTGTAAATAGAAACAGTGTTCACAACAAAACAATTTGGTTTTTTGGATGTGAGTGGGTATCTTTTTACTACACGTATGCTTACATACACATGCACAAGTATTCTTTGCAGAAGACTGCTTGATAGCTGCATTTCCAGATTGTTAGATTTCAGGAAAAACAAAACCAAATTAAACAGCAACCATAAAAAAGTATTTCCTCACTAACCTGTTCTGATGTTTTTGCCAAAAACAGATGAGGATCATGCAGACCCTCAAAGAAGAGATGCTTTTGCCTCCCTTGCCTGAGAGTTCCCAGACACAGCCCATTAGCTGGAGCTGGGAACACAAGTTTTACAGCACCAATGTGTCAGCCAGGCGTGGGCCGAGTTCTGAAATTTTGTAAGGCAAGTTGGAGGAGGAGGGAAGGTTGGGTCCCATCTTCTCCTCCCTCCATCAATTTTACAATCAGCATTAGAATCGCAATTTTCATTTAGTACCACTTTCTCAGTACAAATGGCATTAATATTGATAAAGCTTCTTGGCAATTATTTCTGTGTCAGCTTTCAGATTTCCCTTACTGTGTTTGAGGTTAACATCTTAAGATGAAGAAGTTGCTGATTTTGCTTTGGGAGCAGGAAGAAACTCACTAGAAGACTCCTTGTCTCTCTCTGCTTTATGACTGTTAAGCAGGGCCTACATCTTACTATCATATTGAATCATCTGAAAACTGAACCTTGACCTCATATAGGGGATATTATTGGACTTAACTTTGCTTCTGAGGTCTTCATTTAATAGCAACAGTTCTGATATCCTAGACATATGCCTTCATCCTACGCCTTTTGTTCATTTCACAACAGTTACAGGTTCAAAACATCAGTAAAATTATCTCTGATTTCTTTCCATATTTAACCATCTCCTCCCAGTGATGAAACTTTTGAGCTTTTATTTGTGGTAGGCAGAAGCTTGCCATCATCCCTCCTACACCATTGTAGCTCCTTCCCTAGTACCACAGCTGCTGACATCACATCAGGTGTATGAAGACCGCCAGGAAGGACTGGCCCAGTCACAGGACTCCAGACTAAGTTTTGAGCTTGGGCTGTCTGTTTGACTGTTGCTAAAATAGCCTTTTACAGAATATAAAGAACCAAGGCCATGACTTTGTATTTTGGGTCTGCTCTATATTTAACAGCACTTCTTTTCAAGATGCGCTTGCACCTGCACATAGGTAGATTGCAATCCAAAATCAGATTTGAAGAACATTGTTAGCTTCAATCATGAATTCAACATTGGATCAACAGTGGTTAGCAACTCTGGAAAATCCCCTCCGAAAACAAATAATTCATAAATTTTGTGGTATTTGGGGCTCCATATACAAAAAGTACACAGATGACTTTTATCAGTCACAGACTGATGGTTTACACTCACTGAAACAACCGTACAAAACATGTGGAAGGGATGCAAGTGCTACACCAAACTGGCCTGCCAAAGATTTTCATTTTACTTCTATAAAATGAACTAATTTTGGGCTGCTTCCCCAACACACGTAACATTACTTTCATGCATATGTTGTGTTTCTGCTCACAGTCCTACCTTTTACTTCACGCCTGCACTTCAGGGATGTTGTAGAGCTCAAGAACTTAAATATTAGGAGTTACATATTCTGAGGAAGCATCAGGAATTGAGGATACGTTATGCATCTTACTCTCTTCAGCCTCCTCTGGAGAATGGTCATCCTCCACCTCTTCCTCTGGGACAACTTAAGGAAGATGAATCAACTCATAACTTGACACGCCTAATTATTGCATACTGCTAATATTCAAGGATGCTGTCAGATAAAGAAGAGGGTGTAGCTTTCATTTAAACATGCTTTCCTGATCTCAAAACAAAGGCCTTCCTTTAATTAGTCATCTAATTAATTTAGGTCCAAATGAGGCTTCACAGGAAAAAGCTAATCCAGATGAGGCATCATAAATGTGCAATTAGAAGTTGTTCATTCATCTTATAATTATTAGATATTTTAAAGCAAGCCTTATAACAAGGCTGAGATACCCTATTGTTTCTACCAGGAAAGGAAGAAAAAGCTTCTCTAATCATCTCATTTTGAAATTAATTTATATAGAAGTTGACTAAATTAATAAATACAGTAACCTGAAAAGTTCAGAAAGCAATTAAGAGAGAGATTTTGATATTATTTAAAACAGCTAAAGTTATTAGATTGATGGGTAATCAAATGCTTTGCTTTGAAACCGTTCTGGCAATTGTTTTGTATTTCCTGGTTTACTGATTATTAAAAGGCTGCTCATACTTTTAATTTAGGAACTTCTAACAGAGGGAATCATTAATCCACCCCAACATCACATTTCAGCAGTCAGAGATTTGTACTGGATAGGTTTCAATATCAAGTCCAATATTCAGCTGTATTCTGGTACCAAGTGATGAGTGTTTAACCAATCTTTAGCTGCAGCTTTCTCCGTTGCTTTGGCCCAAACTATCTTTCAGCACACGCTGCCTACTAAACCTGGTGGAAAGAATGGCAGAATGAGTGCAGCATTATTTTCCCAATCCTTCTTTTTTGGAGGAAGCAAAGAGATGCAGCTGAAGGCTGCTTTAGTCTTTCAGCTACAGCAGCAACAAAAGGTGAATGAGATGAAAAGAGTGAGCTGCAGCCTAGTAGGATTTCTGCAACAGGAAAATTGGCTTGTCTCTCTTCCTTTGCACCTGTCTAGTGCTTATCTCCAAGGCAGCACTGCTCACACAGACTATGGAAATACAGCAAACACTCTAAAAAAGACAGTGCCCCTCATGCCATGGCTTAGAAGGTAAATCCCTGTGCAAGTGAAAGAAAGAAAAGAAATATGGTCTCTGTTCCCATCTCTGTTCTCATTTCTGGACCCCCACAGTCCACCATCTGGGCTAGCACACAGCACACTACTTCAAGTTCTTTCAGGCTTCTTCTGAAAAGCACCTTGAGACAGCAACCAAACAACTGAATCAGACATCAATTTAGGGAACCTGATGCTAATGAAACATTCACAACAATTCTGTGATATCACCTGAATCCATATAGCAGTAAACTCATTTCTCCCCTCTTGATCCAGGTAATTCAGACAAGCCCCACTTTCAGTTAGAGTTATTTTGTGAAGTAGCAAGTTATAATATCCTCAGGTCATTAGCCTGAGGCAGGTCATTAACCTTTTTCAAAGCAAAAGCTAAATGGGTTTATAGAGAGTAGCAATATTTTGGGGGTTTTCAACCAATCTGTTGCTGCAACAAACTTTCAAAGAAAAGACTGAAGAAACACTTCTCTTTCTTGAAGCAACTGTACTTTTTTCTAGCTAAATCTGTCAATCTGATAAAATATAATGATTTATTTCTATAAATACTGCCCTTCAGAATACCACCAATATAACAAAACTACCATTACAACAAATGAACAGGTTTGATACTAAGAAACCATTTTAGGTTCAACTCTGAGGGTGCATTAAACCTGTATTTCTGAAGTGCCAATAATACAGCCACGGCATTTCAGACTGCATAAACAAAGACAGTACCACTTCTAATAGGCCAAATTAAGTTCTCAGTGAGCAAAGTACATTTCCCCAAAGCACTTTGAGGATGAACTCCAAATGGTCAAAGCATGGGGCAAGATTCCTGACACTGGCTGACCAGCCTTGTATCAGAAGATTCTCTCACATGATGATTAGGACAATGCAGAAAGTGTAATGAGGCCTCCGGCAGGTCATCAGGCAGAAGACATTGGCATTTGAAGTGTGTGCCTGATATAAAGAAAAACATTGCTTGAAGGCTCCAGGAATAAGTGTTAAGACAAACAGGAATTCAATAGCAGCTTTTACAGTTAGAGAACAATGAATCTCATAAATATTTTCCCCTCATTTAATTTAAAAACAAATCCACTTAATCTGTGTTCTCATTTTCTGCATTTCTCTCTGTTCTCACTATTGCAAACAATTTAAATAGGTGAAATATTCTTAGAAACTGACTTTTAAGCAATTACTACAGAGATCACTTTATACATAGAGTAGAAAATACACAAACTGAAGGCAGGCTGAACAGGCATAACCTAAACAAAGGGGGGAAAAAAGGAAATGCCATGCTGTGTAGTCAAAATGTATAAGTAGTAAGAGCAATGGGTAAAGCTGGTTTCTTAAGGTCCATATTCACTTCAGTCACATGCTCCACCAGCTTCAAGTCTCCCCCAAAAAGACAGGGAACCCACAGAGAGTTTCTGAAATCAGATTTCACAATAAAATTCCTCTTTTCCCCACCTCTCCTGTTTAAAAAAAGATAGTGTGTCTCTGGCTTCTTCTTAAACAATTCTGATTACTCAAAGAGAAAAATGCTTTTGTCATTCTCCTCCAGTTGGGCTCTAACACTTAACCATCCCAGATCTAACCACTCCCAGCCGGATTTTACAGCTGGAGAACCAGCCAAGAAGGCATGGTAATATTCCTGTAGTGTCACATCACAAATAATCAGAAATGGGAAAGTACAGGTTTAATCAGAAATCTTAAGTCATAGATATTGTTTTCATCTGAAACAAAAAAGATGTAAAGGAAAAAGAATAGCATCAAAAATCTTCCATGGTTTCTGTCCCTGGTACAGATTTAAAGTTTGGCTTTGAGAAAGTAATAAATAGGCCAAGCATCTGGGCCTTTAAAATAATTACAGGTCTTTATGTACCAAAACATGCAAATTTTCCAGCAGTCAGGAAGTAGTCACCAAACTTCTGAGGCTTTCTGCCCGCACACACCCTCTTCATCCCCTTTAGGTACTTTGTCCATTTCTCCTTGTTTTCTGGATGTGAGGTAGCTGTTGCTCCAATGGGGTTATCAAGCATCTAGGAAGCCTTGACAAATGGCCACTCTGCATATATGGGCCAGTCCTAGAATATGTGCACAGTCACTAAAAGCAGGTTGAGGGCCAGCAAATTTTTTATCCAGAGGCAGGAAAAATAAAAATCAAGCCTCTCACCAATCTTTTGTGAGGATCCATCAGGTCCATTTCAGATGTGCTCATAACAACAGCAATATATGCCCAGAAGCTTCAGTCCCATTCTCAGGAAACCTTTCCTGACTGAAGCACAGATTTTCAGAGGTACCTTCCTGGTGTGCAGAACCTCTCACAGCCACATGAGGCACCCAGTTAATCCTGGATGGTTTTTTTCTGCACATATTCTCACTGTGCTCATTGGAATTATATTAAAAAGAAGGTTCAGGTTGTTCTTTCACCAAAACCAATTCTACTTGATGGAAAGATGTGAAGACATGACTACTAAATGAGTTGCCGTGAGCTGAGGCAGGGTATGGATTTACGGCACACACCCCGCATTTCACAGGAGCTGCCCTTGAGAGTGTCCTCCTCACCTGGTGCTGTGGTACTCTCACTGCAGGGTGGCCGCTGCCCCTGTGCTGGGAGTCCTGTGGGACGGCACTCAGCAGCCAGTTCAGGCAGCTGGTGTGGGGTCAGTAGCTCAGACCCAGGAAGCTGTGACTGGTCCGGAGAGATGGTCCTGTGGAGGATCGTCTTCCCGGGTCCTGGTGTCTTCCCTCAGCCGTAGCCGGAGTGCCCTTGCAGAGAGGCTGTCAGCTCTTTAGTGATTGTCAGCTCGTGATTTCAGCTCAGCTCTGCGGGCAATCTCCAGGCCAGACCAGGGAGAGACGAGAGGCCCGTACAGCAGTTCCACACGGGGTAGCTTTATTAGTCCATACTCTGGTGAAGGGGAGGCCAGGGACGAGCTCTCTCTGCCCTCGCAGGGGCAGGGGGCTGGCTTTATAGGGATACAGGGGGTGGATGTCAGAGGGTAAAAGCCAACGGGTTACAAAGGATCTGCATAGGGTCTCCCAGAGGATTCTGGGTCTGTCATCTTCTCGCCGTAACTAGAAGTGGCTGCTTTTCCGGGGAGAGTTCTGCTGGGAGGTTAAGGAATCTCCTTATCTCAGCAGGCCTCTCTCCACGGCAGGGGCTGGGCATACTCCACAGCCAGTAGCTTATTTTTATAAATCCAAACACTTACAGTGTTATGCCATATCTTGCTTGTGGGTCCATGTCTATATCCATCCATCCAGACTTTTAAAGGAACTTAGGCCTTTATCTTAGCTGATAAACATTTAATGGATTGACACAAAGCAAGATTATGTTAAGTCACTGCTTGTATTATAAAGATGACTGTCTAGATTTTCTTTTTTAATTAAGTGATAGAGTACAGGACTTTTAAAGCACAGTCCCACCTGCCTATGTGAAACTTTTGAGCTATACTAATAACAGACGGCCTTACTAGCGTTTAGAAACAGTACTGGGCAGGTAACGCTGTCCCTGGCTCATTTCCACGAGCTCTGAAATGTCCTCAGTCAGAGGAGGTGCAGCGTTATTTCCGTGACATCCTTCTGGACCAGCAGAAAAGCGCTGGCTGGGCGCGTGTGCTGGTTCCTCTAAGGAGGAGGCACTTCAGGGACCCGATGGCCTGGGCTCATGTTACTCCGAAGGCAAAGGAAAAGAGAGGGGCTTCTGGTCTGGCTTCTAACACGTTTATTATCAGAAGTTTAGCAACCAGAACATGGCAATGATCATAATGGTGCCGGGTGGCTTTCACCCTCAGTTTTATAGGGGTTTGAAAACCGCGGGGAAAGGGGAAAACAACCAATGAGTTACGAGCCAGAGGAAGGCTACAATTCAACAAGAACCAATGGGGGAAACCGGGAGGCAGGAGATACAACAAAGAACCAGTGAACAACCGAGTAAGAGAGAATTTTCCCGAACAGGGGGAGGCTGTTTGGACCCGGGCACCACCCAGGGGGATGTGGCTTAGGTCTCTGTGCCACCCATCGACCCTCCCTCATTGTCACTGTCCTGGGTGGGGAATTCTACCCACGGGAGAGCCCTGAATTGATTGACATTCCCCTGTCCCAGCCCAGCAGTGGGCTGGGTCACAGCAACAGGCAGGTCTTGGGAGTAATCAACAAGGTGTGCTTTATTTTAATTCACTTTTTTTCAGATAGGTAAAAAACTTCAGCTAGATTTTTTTTAAAGGCATTACATAGTTGGCATTGCATTAGTATTATCAGCAATTACCTACAATAGTTTGAAAATAAACCTTTCATTATGTCCAGACATGATGTACAGATAGAGTCCTTCAAACAGGAACCTTATGCTAATTTTAACACAAATCCTTTCTTACGTCCATATCTGATTTACAGTTAATTTTGTTCAAATAAAAATGTATGACGCAGACTTCCATTTGCATTCTACCAGGAACTTCTATTTTTAGATGCAGGTCAGCTTTATACTCCTTTAATAAGCCTACAAAACCATTACAGTAAATGGTGCACCTTAGCAAGTTTATCTAATGTTCTGTTAGATAAAAACATTCTGCAGAATTGCTGACACAATTGTATCATTATTGATAAGAACAGCAAGGTGTTTGAACCTCCTACTTGATGGAAGTCTGCTAAAGGAAATTACTAGGGTTTTTTTCTTTTCTTTCTTTTTTTCTTTTCTTTCTTTTTTTCTTTTCTTTTTTTAATTGTAATTTTTTAATGTGGAAACAAACCAGAAAAAAGAAGTAGCTCTCTGGCTACCATATTGCTCTGACACAAAATGTCCTCTTGAATGTTTCAAGCTGGAGCTGCTCCAGAAGTCTTGACTGGCTCACACTTGTCAAGGCACAAGATCTCATCTCATCAGCTTTGCCCAACATTGTCTCCACCTATCTCTCCCATTTCCTCTCACACACACCTCCCCCTCTCCATGCTCTGCCCAAATTACTGATGACTGGCCCTTTTGGATTTTTTATCCACTCCCAAATGTGGACTTTCTTATTTCCCACCCACACTAATAGAAACAACCTCTCAGCCAAATATTTCCCCTCCATCAAGGGCATTCAGAAAAATCCTGTTCTGAAAGACACTCCACTGTTAAAAATTATGGGAGTATGTAGAAAACATGAAGTGATAGGTACCCTACTTTTTGTCTGATCCTTTGTCTGGCACATGTTTGGTTACATACAGACAATATAGATAAGTATTTTGTTAGCTAAAGGAAAATCATAAACAAGAAAACTATTCCAGTACATTCTTTTTCCCCAAGTCACAAAACTAGGGTTTGTTTTTCCACAGAAGTGAAAACTTGGTACATATTTGATACATACATATGTTTTTTTCTCTTTCCTTCCCTATCAAAATATCAAGTCAAACAGAATTTTCTTGATTAGAAAAACAGGGTTTTTTTTATTTATCTTGTCTTTGTGATGCTCCGTAGTTTGTATTTCATGAAATAATGACAACTTCAAAAACATGGACACATAATGAGACAAACATGCATTTCCTACTCCTCTTGAAACTAAGAAACTTACAATCCAGAGTGTGGAAATGCAGACAAAAAAGGACTTAATTTACTAATTCCAGTCTCCAGAAGGCCTCTGCAGCACAACTGATGATCATGCAACTCAAATGAGTGTTTCAGGGATCTGTAACATTCCTTGCTGCAAGCTTCTGGGAAAGAATCAGCTTTTTCTGGTAAGAAGTTTTTCTTCTATTAGCTAAATGATTCTGAGTTATTTGAAACTATAAATATTTGTCCAAATGTTTACACGACTGTGAAATATTAGGTAAATTCCATCCAAACAATGAAGCAACTTCCAGCAATGTGTAACAAAAATAGTGCCTCCCTTACATTTTTACTTCAATAAATGCCTAAAAGTGATCCCATAATCAGGAATCACAATGAGAAATGAAAGACACTGGGAGGATGGCAACATTTGGAACAAAAACTCTTTTACCATAATGTAGATAACATATGCGTAGGAAGAGAGACTGTACTCAGTTTCGTTTCTCAGGGATTTCATTTCTCACTTATCTATTTTTCTCAAAGCTTCCAAATTATTTCTTGCTTTAGAAAAACAAAACTATTTTTAGAGAATTTCTGAACTCTGGATAAATATTTTGAACACTTGGGAAGCCCACTAGAATGAAAATGCCTTTTTGTCCCCCACTGCTTAGTCTAACTGGCATTAACAAATATTTCCCATTTTATTTAAAACACTTCCATAAACTGAGAAAACAAGATCCTGCAAATGATTATACTTAAAGTAAGCCACAATTCTGATCTAACAGGATGTTCTTTGAAAACAAAAAATGCAGTCTTGGTCACATTAACGACTAGCTATTTCAAAATTGTCTATGGTAGAACTGCAAGGGTTTAAAATTAAACATTAGATTAAGAGCTTTGTCAATGATGCCATTATAGAAGCATGCCCTTACTATTACATGGGTTAAAATTAGAGAACATGAGTATGTAGTATGCAGAAAAAAAAACAGAACTGAGTTTTACTTGTAACCAAAAGTTTACATTAATTAGGGAACCTATTAGATTTTTTAAAAATACTGTTTAATTATTTTTCTCATATAATATTTTCTCCATTTTCTGTAGAATTAGTGAACAAAGTTGAAAGAAGAGTTTTACCCATGCAGCTTACAAGCCATCTGCAAGAGTATTTTTTTGAAGTCAATGCCCGAAATTTTTGCTGGCTACCTATGACTGATACATTCTCTCACATCTTAAAACAGACCTCTGGCTATCATAAAGCTACAGCACCTTACATCAGCCCCACATTTTCCGTGGGCTTTTAAATATGTAGGAGGAGTCTGAGAATTTAAATGAAAAAACAAACAATCACAGTCCATGATGTAATACATTAACAATCATGATGTGTGGTACTTGGAAATATTAGTAAGTTCTTTAATGTGAGGGTGGTGAGGCACTGGCACACATTGCCCAGAGATGCTATGGATGCCCCATGCCTGCCAGTGTCCAAGGCCAGGTTGGATGGGGCTCTGAGCAACCTGGTCTAGTTAGTGGAAGGCGTCCCTGCTTACAGCAGGGGTTGGAACTGGATGATCTTTAATGTCCCTTCCAACCCAAACTATTCTTCTGTAAATAACTATGAAGTTTGACACAGGACTAAATAAGATTAAGATCTATACAGTGGAAGCAGTCTCCAAAGATTTGACAGACAACAGCAATCCAGTGCTCTGACTGCAGAAACCAGTACAGGATTTTTACCACTGCTGTTTCCCTATGGGCAACTTCCCAGGATGTTAGAGAAGGCCAATTCCTACCTCATACTAGGAGCTGGTTTGAGAAGCAGACTCTCACTGTAGAAAATCTGCTGTATTAAAGCAGCAGTTGGAAGAATAAAAGACCAGGAGGGTAACGTGTGGCAGGATCCGTGTCCTGCCAGTAGTTTCTCATCCTGCAAAACTTACAGTCATACTTCCTGACCTCACCATGTTGCAGAGTGGTAGGATTTTCCCACGTTGTTGAAGTGCTGACACACAAGGCTAGTAACTCAGACTGTAATTGGCAAAGATATTGATAAAACAAAACTTTCTTGGAAGACAGAGCTGCAGGAAACCACCTCAACAGGCATCACTTCCCAGTGCTGACATCTTAGTGACATGATACTGTGCTAAAGCTTTAGTTTACTGCCTAGTTTGGCACCTTCTTCAGAATCTAAATTGAGCAGAGAATTCAAATTGAGCAATTGTTTACTAGTACTTTTAGAGAAGAGGCAGCAGAAAGGTTTTGGTGAGCAAAGATACCTGGAGCAGCTTATGCTGGATAGAAAGTGGTATAAACAATATTGACTTTACAATAGATCAGCAAAGGAACAGTAAGAAAATTCATTCCAGAAGTGATGGTAACAAAAAAAGAAGGCAATAATGAAGAGCTTGGAAAAATAATGCAGTTGCCAAAGCAAAGTGAGAAGTCTTCAGTGAGGACTCAGGGAAAAATGCTATCCCCTTAAAACACAAGTAATGTTCTGTGTAGCGCCTGGAAGTCTCTTGTTCAACTCCTCCCTCAGTCCAGTCATACTTGATTTATGAGATAGTCACAGCAGCTTGCTATAAAATTCCCCCCAAATACCTTTTAAGTGTTGTTAAAGCTATCACCTCTCTTACAGTACACTTGAAAATGAAGTCACAAAACTACCTGATAAAACAGATGTGCTATAAATCTATAAACCTAGATCACAAATGAAACTATAATGGCAAATAAAAAGCCATTTGGATTTTAAAGAAGAAACCAAACCAGAAAACAACAAATTACACACTAAAAATCCCCCTCCCAACCCCTCCCCTCCAACATTCACAGAACAGCTCCATAAAGTTAAGTTGCTCTCATTTGCCTGGTCTAGTGGAAGGTGTCCCTGCCCATGGCAAGGGGCTGGCACTAGATGATATCTGAGATCCCTTCCAACCCAGACCATTCCATGATTCTATGATACTGTACTTTAAGCATCCTAAGATGTTCAAAACAACATGACTTCAAAATGTAGTAAAAAATATTGTCACAACTGGTAATACTCAAAACAGGGTATAAATTTGGACCTTGCTGAACACCCATCAAATGCTGATTTTGCAAAAGTCAAGCTGATTTGGTGTGAATTTACTTTCCTTGGAGTCCTTTGAAAGGGAAGCAAGAATAAAACCTTAAACCTGTCTCTGATGTAAACTCAATAGCTTGTTTTAAAATATTGTCACTTGAATACAAACTTTGGTTATCTCCCCAAGGCACAAAATGTGCACAAAGAGTCCAGTCCAGTCTCATGCTGTCGAAGGATCCCAGTCTGAGAGAGAATTGAGAACACTGGAGACAGGTTTCTGTTAAAAGCATTTGCAGGTATGTGCAGGTGGGCTACTTTGTTCACTAAGTCACCTGCAGTTTTTCACATGAACTAGACATTACACTCAGAAACAGCCTAAGGATATAAAAGTTCCCTTTAAGAGGCTGAGTTCAGCCTGTTACTAGCACAGCTTTGGGCTGCAGGGCAGAGCACAGCTCTTCACCCATAGACACAGCAAAGTCCCACTAATGAACCAGAACAACAGATGAACAGGAGAAACATTGAAGGATGCTGTTCAATTAAAACAGACTTCACCTTGCCCAACTTTAACCTGACCTGGCAAGCCAGCAATGTCACTTCCAGCCAGATCTGACTGCACTCAGAACCATTCTTCCCCTCTGCAGTACTCCCTGTATATACTTCCTGCAATAGAAAGGAGAGGCAGCCGCAACAAACAGAATTAGCGCTGCTGGTGTTTTACTGAAAGTGGTTCATGAAAGATTGGACAATCCCACACTAGAAAGTCAAATTCAACTCAGACTACAAACTCAACACAGCAATAGCTGCGCTGCATGTACTGCTGCCATAAGCACATGCCTGTTAGCACATCTGAGAGACACGGAATAAAAAGTAAAGCAATCTCTAATGCAAGCAGAGAAACTGAAAGGAAATCTTAGGTCTGTTACAGGACCTTAAATCTGACAGTCTCTAGTGACACAGGAAAAGAAAAACATAGTCAATAAACATTGAGGGAAAATGGAAGGTGTAAATTTCACTTACATGTTTTTGGGACACTCTCCCCTCCCTGCACCTATAATTAGCAGGGATACACTTGCTTTGAAGTTCTGCCTTGGTTCACTTTGAGGCAACCCAGTTCCAACATGGCTACAGAGACTTTGGCACAGCTTCACTTTAAGAGATAGCTTTTGCAATTAAGACTTCCTGCTGGATTTGTTCTGCGAAGTATGTAATTGGCACTTTTGCTGATGCACTTCATTTCAACAAATTGTAAACATCTTTCTTGATTTTGTTTACCACTCCTCTTTGAATGTAAAGACACGCAGATTTCTCCTGTTAATGTTATGAAGTGAATCAGATGAGCATGTTTACTGACATCTTCCAAGTTGCTTTTATTAGTAGCCCAGTATTAAGCTAGGAGGGAGGAGAGGAGGGAACTAGTCTCCCTTGCTGGGGGAACTCCTTCAACCAGGACTTTAGAACCAAAGGCTAACCCTGATCGGTTTTGCTGGGTTAAGGACAGGGTGGCACAGGACTTTGGCTACAGCTGATATTGTGCCAATCAAACATCAATATACTCAACCATGACAGATAAGGTTTTTCCTGTACTCAGTGCTGTGCAATCAAGGTTCAGGTCAAGGAAATATCAGTAATCTACAAAGATAAAATGCACTGGAGACAGGAAAGTGGAGACAGAATGTCTCTTCATTCTCTTCTGGCTGCAATTTCTATCATATCCCTGAAAATCAAGCCAAACCCACTCCCAGTGTTACTCTTCCTAAGCAAGCCATAGGATCCCTCAATTTAAATTAAGCATAAAAATCATTAATAGATAGCACAGATAAATGAACATGCCCCTAAACCCTGGACTGGTATTTAAAGTCTTCCAAAATCATAGAATCATCGAATGGTCTGGGTTGGAAGGGACCTTAAGGATCATCTAGTTCCAACACCCCTGCCATGGGCAGAGATGCCACTCCTTTTATCAGGTTGCTCAGGCCACCATACAACCTAGTCTTAAACAGCTCCTGGGAGAAGGCATCAGATACATTGCTAAAAATATTTGCATCCAGTTCTTTCTCTCCACTTTTCCTTAATACTCTCTTTAGACTGGGTCCATCCTTTCAAATTTTAAAAAGCACTGGCTCTCTTTGCCTTTATTTCTTATGTAATCAACATAGCAAACCACAAATCCAGGCAGTGTAAGGGAAGCCAATTTCATTTTAATATAAAACTGATTTCATTCACTCACACCCTCATATCTACATACTCACAAGCACCTGAATGTGCATGCTGAAGTAGTCAGCACAAAATTCAGGACTCCTTGTGACAACACAGAGAAAAGGGGACACCAGCTACTATGTTGTCAGCAAGAACAGGCTCACTATGGGAGGTAGGGCTCCTGGGAGGAGCTGTCGGAATTAAACCTGATAGGATTCTTTACTTTATCCTGTAGGTTAAGCATGAGAACTGCATAAAACCAGGAGCAGGCATGACTACGTAATTGCAGAGCTGTGACACTGCCAGCTGGGAGCAGAAGCCATAACACCCCCTGTGGGCAGAATGCCAAACACCATGGGGCCCTTACATTCCATTGTAACTTAGTTCAACCCTGAACTTTGCTGGCACCAATGGTCTACGTGCTGATTTCCTTGCAGCAGCATTACTTAACCTAAAGGAATAATTAAATGCATTTTATTCACCTATAAGTGGCATTTCTTCTCTTCAGCTTACAGAGGTGGTATGTAGTTTTGGCTTTTTTCTCAGAGCTCCTCAACAGGGCATTCTCCATAGAGATCCCTATGTCATTTTTACTCTCTTATTCTTCCTACTGCATTATCAACTGATCCATGGTGAAGTTTTCCTTCCCCTCTCCAATTTGGGCTTCTTAGACTGCTACTGATGCCTTTTCTTGGTCTTAAAATCAAGCGCCATACACAGTTAGAAGGGGAAAAGGTATTTTACCTTGGTATTTATTTTAAGGATCCTTAGGTGTACACATCCAGGTCATATGCATCGAGATGCACCCCGCCAAGTCTATCTCTGTGTCTCTCCCCCCAACACTGGGTATAACATTATAGGTTTTACTAATTAGCATATCTATCAAAGATTCCCCAATGAGAGCCTCAAGTGAGCCCCCCCTCCCCAATGTTATAAATGGAGCCTGGACTTTTTTGGGTGGAATAAAAGTCTGCTCATTTATTTAAAAAGAAAAACCAGGAGCGGAGACTCGAGATAAGCCCAAGTCCCACTCGGCAACCCAGAAAAAAAACAACAGTGAGACACACAGAGCGTTCCTTCAGACTCAGGTTCCTCAGGAAGACCCCCACGAGGGGCTGAGCCCCCGGGGCCGTTTTATAGTCTCTCTGATGTTATGGTTGGTGGAGCTCAGATCCTCCCTCTGATGGCTCGTTGCTAGGGTCCTCATTGGTGTTCAGCTCCATCAGTCTCTGGGGCGTCAAGTGATTGGTTTGCCCTCTAACCAATAATTCCTCAAGATGTTTACATCAAAAACCATTAAGTCATCTTAAGAACTTTCCAGAACGTTCCCCTCTTTTCTATAGACCCACCACTCTTCCCCCATTGGTGTCACCATCTAGCGATCACATAGCAGCATTACACCCGTACAGTCGCAATAATAATCAACTTATTAACTGTATATAACAAGTAACTATTAACTTTTTAACAAAAAAAAACTTTTAACCATTTATTACACCAAGGAACCTTCCCCTGGATGGTTCTATCTTGGTTTACAGAATGTGTTCTGGAGAGGACCTTGGGGTCTGGGGCACATTGATCCCTAGCTACGAAGCTTCTAAAATGTTTAGTCTCTTAGCTTGACAAACAAGTCCAAGAATGTAGGCAAAAAGCACTAGGAATACAGAAGTTGTAAAAAAGTATAACAGGGGTATAAAGGAAAAGGCAAAAATCTTCATGGCATCACTACCATTGCTCCATGGCACAAGCTAAGCCAGCTCTTCCCCTAAACCAGTTTGTCAAGCAAGAAATCAGATTATTGTGGATGCAAATATGCCTCTAGCAAGAATTTCTCTTGCTTCTTTCCAGTCCCATGAGATATTTTTCTCTCTCATGGAAGGTATTAGTAGAATTCTATAAACTATGAATGCCTGCGACCTTGCAAACCTTTGTTTATAGTACAGTAGAAAAATATTTTGACAATGGATGTTTTAGGATTTTAGCCAATCACCCCATGGGGTGGCTGATCCTTTGACCAATTAGATTATGAAGGAAAAAGTCTACAAAAGAGTTGTAAAATAGTTAAATCAGGGAATCTTGCTGCACAATGCCTGCCTGCTGGATCTCTTTTCTCCTCCCTACCACTGCGGGACGCTGTTACATTTGGTGATCCACCACGTGTCCTGCACGCTGCGAGCCAAGGCGCGTTTCTCTAGAGGTGCGCTGTTGTTCCCCCCCTGGACCGGGGTGTCCAATGGGACTGAAAGAAATGGCGAACAGCAGCTTAAAAACTGACACTGTGTTATCTGCCTGGAAAGGTGTTTCCAGTTTAATGGACACCTCCATTTCTGAGAGCTCACTCTGTGAATTATTAGACTGGGGTGCTCTACATGGCATCTCCCCGAATGGAGACACCGCCCTGGATTTTGGGCTGTGCCAAGAACTCGGCTCTGCGCTCTGGCGCGAGTTCCCATCTGGGGATCCGCCAGTGCTAGAATTACTACACACATTGCGGGGTTTGTTTAATCTGCTGATAGACTTTAACTGTGGCAGCAGAGCTGGCTCGCCCGTTTCGGTGGCATGTGGCGGAGACATATCCGAAGGAGACCCCACCGACCTGGCTGCAGGGGCGTGTGGTGGCAGATCCAAAAAACTCCCCCGGCTCCACGGGCAGAGAATGCCCCAGAGCCTGCACCGGGTTGTCCTGTGCTGCCGCAGGAACCCATGCCCCCCGCGAACCCCATGCCAGCAGAGCAACTGGCGGGGGCGTGTGGGCAGCGAGGTGGCGCTCAGCCCGCCTTGCCTTTCGGCTCAGCGACGGTCGCCGCTTTTTTCGGCGCCACGTTTCAGTGGGCTTGTGTCTTGTACCCCCTTGGCAGTTCCTAGCCCATCTGCGCATGCGCCTGCTACGCCGGGAATGCCCGGATGCGGCTCATCGCCCACCATAGCAGCAGACTGCTTCACCCAGGCACAGAGCCGAGCAGTCGACCTTCTAATACGTCGCCTGCCTTTGTTGACAGAGCTGCCGAACATATCACGGCAGCTGGCAGAGCTGCTCAGCTTGCAGAAGCAGCTGTTGCAGCTGCCGGAGACGCCCCGCTGCGCGGGGCTCGCCAGGCCCACACCGCCCGTGAGAGATGCTCCCAACCCCGCACCAGCGGTGGTGGTGGCGGCGGTCGCGGTGTCAGCGACCGGCACTGCGCCAGTGTCCCAGCCGCCAGCGGAGCCGAGACCAGCGAAAGAAGCAGCAGTCGCAGTGGCTGTGCCCCGGCTGGCGGCGGCTCCGGGTGCTACCGCGGAGGAGACTGTGCTACCCACAGGAGACGACAGTGGCTCCGGGCGCGGCCGCAGCATTGCAGACGCTGCAGCAGCCCCAGTGCCAGATCGGTCAAAATCACCCGAGATTGCATCCCCGACAGCGGCTGTAGTTCAAACCCCTGCACAGCCGACTACAGCCTCTGCTGTCAGTTCTTCTTCTGGTCGGTCGATTCTTCCCTGCCCACCTCTGTTTGTTCACGGCTCCTCAAAGCTGCTCATACCCAACGATTCATCGTCGGGCAGTGGGGCAGAGGAGGCACTGGCCCTGGGGCGTAAAGCCGCTGTAGCAGGGCGGTGAAAGAAAAGGCTGCTCCAGTCTCGCCCCTGGACCTTCCCGGACTGCACTGTGACAGTGCATCCGACCCACTACAACCACTTCTCGGAGTCGCTTAAGATGCGGGCTCTGGAGGAGGGCGATTGGGATTTATTGGAAACGCTGGGGATGCCAAACAGATTTGAGGATCCTGAGAGTAATGGGAAGCTGCTACGCTGCATCCAAAGGCTGTGCCAGCAGTTCAGGGTGATAGTGACACCCTGAAAGGGGAGACCCAAGCTTTCCCAGTGTATAAGGCTCTGCCAAATTCAGGCCAGCATGATAAGCATGAGATAATTGACTGGAAGGTTGCACAGGATCTGCAATCCAAGGTTGCACAACATGGGCTCGGTTCTGCTGAGGTTATGCAAATGATAAGGGCGATAAACACGGATTTGCTCGCTCCATTTGATATCAGACACTTAGGTCAAATCCTCTTTCAACCTGTACAATGTGCAGTTTTTGAGACTACCTGGAGAAAGCTGGCTGATAAGGCTGCATTAGGGAATATGCAGCTCCCTGCTGAAGACCCTAGATGTGCAGTGGGGACGGATGCTCTTATGGAGACTGGTCCCTTCTCTGGTCCCAATCTCCAGGGTACCTTTCCTTCTAGCGTCCTGCAGCAGGCTCAACAGGTCGGCATGGCGGCCCTGTTGAAAACCATAGAGCTGGCTGCTCCTAGAAAGTGATATACGGAAGTAATTCAGGGATAGTCCGAGTCATATTTCTCTTTCATGGAGAACCTCGCTGCTTCTCTCAAGAAGCAGGTTGAGAATGACGGGTTAAGGCATATGTTGTTAAGGCAGTTAGTGAGAGATAATGCGAACGAGGACTGCAGAAAAATCATAGATTTCAGGAGAACCTGAACTCACAGACATGGTCGAGGCCTGCTCTAAGGTGGGATCTGGGAGCCAGAAAAGGTCTGCTTTGGCTGTGTTTCTGCAGCCTGTTCATGCATCTTCTGGTCGTGAACCAAAGCAACCCAAACACACGAGAAAACGGAAGCGGCCTAAGCCGAGCTAAAAAGAGAACACACCAATCCCCCAGTGCAAGAGGTGTGGCAGGTGTCCTGGGTTGCAGTGTATTCTATTACCATCCCCATCAGCTGTTAA